>NW_026646371.1:0-87449 GCF_949987535.1 Balaenoptera acutorostrata | reverse complement strand
AGTTGGGGTCCTCATGTACAATGGAATATCACTCAGCCATGAAATCAACGTCATAAGGCTAGTAGCAGCACGATGAGTGGATTTAGGTACGACGATTCTAAGTGAAATAAGTCACACAGAAAAAGACACTTATCATAAGATATCACTTCTAGAGGGAATGTAAAAACCGCTACACTTGAACTGAATTACAAAACAGAACAGAGTCACACGTTTAGAAAACACACTACGGCTGCTGAACGGGAAAGGTGAGGTGGGGTGATGCATAAAACAAGGGTTTCAAATTAGCTCAGATACCGTTCCATAAACCCAATATGTAAGAGACAAGACCTATTCCTTTTTCAGTGAACTGGACTCAACACCCCCTATTCACCACACAAGAATATATCTGACTAGTAAGAATCTTCAAACCTATGTATTGATATCTCTCTGTAAGTGAGTCAAGGGGGTGTAAAGCGGCATAAACACAGCCGTGAAAAGCAGCTAAACCCCATTATAAAAATAAATTACTTTTCAAAACCCGTGAAACAAAGACAGTGAAAGAGAGAGAAATTCTTCCAAAATTCGTTCAGGGGCTGTGATGCAACCTGGATTGACCATATCTAGACCCACAGCTGATTGAGACATAAGGGTGGACACTCTTGGGGCTGAGAGGTTCGGTGAGGTTGGGTGAGCCAACGCAGACCCTTTCAAGTAATACTGCATGGTACCCATCCCATGGGTCCCAAATCTCCAGGTTCAAGGGCATCTTCCTACGTCGAAAACAGGCATGAGAAACCCAGAAGATGGTACACTGTGTGATCGGGAAAGGTTTCTAAAACGCACCTCATTTCTCATCTCCTTTGCTCGGGTTCGCCATTCCAGCCGATTTACTAGCCATCTCCCTCCTTGGAGAATCAGCACCTTTACCCTCCTGTTCCGTACAGGTTGCAAATTGTCCTGAGGATGAACGGGAAGAGGGGGAACCAATGAGAGACTAGCTCTAGGTGTTGGGACAGGCACAGGTCACTCTATTTTCCCATCAGGAAGAAGAATTAAGCACAAGCTCAGCCTGCCCCCCAGAACCAGAAGAGGGCCTGAAGCAATCCTGCGCTTTTGCGGCCAGCTCCCAAAAAAGCGAGTTGAAAAATGGAGCTCAGGGGCACTGCAATTCACAAACCTGCAGAGTTTTAAATGATACCTCTCGTCCACAAATATATTAAGGGAAGGCAACGAAGAGGCTTTGAAAGCAAGGCAGAATTGCAGGAAACAGATTTCAGGAGGTAGATTCGAATCGCCTTGAAAGCACATGAAAAGCGGCAAAACGTGGACAATGATGCCCTTGGCCAAAAAGGGCGTATGCGTTTTTTCCTGAATATATTCAGGAAAAAACGCATACGCCCTTTTTGGCCAACCAAGCCACCTGGAAATGCCAATCAGCGCTCCAAAGAAGTCTCGCTTCCCAGCGGGCAAAAGGGCCATGCGGAAAAAGTGTCCAAACCAGAAATGCAGGACCGGCCATGGAGAAATGGGAGCCTTGCTACGCTGATGGGTGGGATGTAAATTGCCAACAGCCACTCTGGAGAAGTGTACGGTGTGTTCTGAAACATCTAAAAAACACAGCTTGGAGAGCATAGGGCACTTCCACTCATGGGCGTATAAATTGGGAAAACTAAAAATCAGCAAGACACAGGCACCCCAAAGTTTAGGGCTGCTCTGTTGACAAGAACCCCCACTTCATTACACCTTAAATATCCTAGGAAAGAGAAAAATGGATAAAGAAGTTGGGGTCCTCATGTACAATGGAATATCACTCAGCCATGAAATCAACGTCATAAGGCTAGTAGCAGCACGATGAGTGGATTTAGGTACGACGATTCTAAGTGAAATAAGTCACACAGAAAAAGACACTTATCATAAGATATCACTTCTAGAGGGAATGTAAAAACCGCTACACTTGAACTGAATTACAAAACAGAACAGAGTCACACGTTTAGAAAACACACTATGGCTGCTGAACGGGAAAGGTGAGGTGGGGTGATGCATAAAACAAGGGTTTCAAATTAGCTCAGATACCGTTCCATAAAACCAATATGTAAGAGACAAGACCTATTCCTTTTTCAGTGAACTGGACTCAACACCCCCGATTCACCGCACAAGAATATATCTGACTAGTAAGAATCTTCAAACCTATGTATTGATATCTCTCTGTAAGTGAGTCAAGGGGGTGTAAAGCGGCATAAACACAGCCGTGAAAAGCAGCTAAACCCCATTATAAAAATAAATTACTTTTCAAAACCCGTGAAACAAAGACAGTGAAAGAGAGAGAAATTCTTCCAAAATTCGTTCAGGGGCTGTGATGCAACCTGGATTGACCATATCTAGACCCACAGCTGATTGAGACATAAGGGTGGACACTCTTGGGGCTGAGAGGTTCGGTGAGGTTGGGTGAGCCAACGCAGACCCTTTCAAGTAATACTGCATGGTACCCATCCCATGGGTCCCAAATCTCCAGGTTCAAGGGCATCTTCCTACGTCGAAAACAGGCATGAGAAACCCAGAAGATGGTACACTGTGTGATCGGGAAAGGTTTCTAAAACGCACCTCATTTCTCATCTCCTTTGCTCGGGTTCGCCATTCCAGCCGATTTACTAGCCATCTCCCTCCTTGGAGAATCAGCACCTTTACCCTCCTGTTCCGTACAGGTTGCAAATTGTCCTGAGGATGAACGGGAAGAGGGGGAACCAATGAGAGACTAGCTCTAGGTGTTGGGAAAGGCACAGGTCACTCTATTTTCCCATCAGGAAGAAGAATTAAGCACAAGCTCAGCCTGCCCCCCAGAACCAGAAGAGGGCCTGAAGCAATCCTGCGCTTTTGCGGCCAGCTCCCAAAAAAGCGAGTTGAAAAATGGAGCTCAGGGGCACTGCAATTCACAAACCTGCAGAGTTTTTAATGATACCTCTCGTCCACAAATATATTAAGGGAAGGCAACGAAGAGGCTTTGAAAGCAAGGCAGAATTGCAGGAAACAGATTTCAGGAGGTAGATTCGAATCGCCTTGAAAGCACATGAAAAGCGGCAAAACGTGGACAATGATGCCCTTGGCCAAAAAGGGCGTATGCGTTTTTTCCTGAATATATTCAGGAAAAAACGCATACGCCCTTTTTGGCCAACCAAGCAACCTGGAAAGGCCAATCAGCGCTCCAAAGAAGTCTCGCTTCCCAGCGGGCAAAAGGGCCATGCGGAAAAAAGTGTCCAAACCAGAAATGCAGGACCGGCCATGGAGAAATGGGAGCCTTGCTACGCTGATGGGTGGGATGTAAATTGCCAACAGCCACTCTGGAGAAGTGTACGGTGTGTTCTGAAACATCTAAAAAACACAGCTTGGAGAGCATAGGGCACTTCCACTCATGGGCGTATAAATTGGGAAAACTAAAAATCAGCAAGACACAGGCACCCCAAAGTTTAGGGCTGCTCTGTTGACAAGAACCCCCACTTCATTACACCTTAAATATCCTAGGAAAGAGAAAAATGGATAAAGAAGTTGGGGTCCTCATGTACAATGGAATATCACTCAGCCATGAAATCAACGTCATAAGGCTAGTAGCAGCACGATGAGTGGATTTAGGTACGACGATTCTAAGTGAAATAAGTCACACAGAAAAAGACACTTATCATAAGATATCACTTCTAGAGGGAATGTAAAAACCGCTACACTTGAACTGAATTACAAAACAGAACAGAGTCACACGTTTAGAAAACACACTATGGCTGCTGAACGGGAAAGGTGAGGTGGGGTGATGCATAAAACAAGGGTTTCAAATTAGCTCAGATACCGTTCCATAAACCCAATATGTAAGAGACAAGACCTATTCCTTTTTCAGTGAACTGGACTCAACACCCCCGATTCACCGCACAAGAATATATCTGACTAGTAAGAATCTTCAAACCTATGTATTGATATCTCTCTGTAAGTGAGTCAAGGGGGTGTAAAGCGGCATAAACACAGCCGTGAAAAGCAGCTAAACCCCATTATAAAAATAAATTACTTTTCAAAACCCGTGAAACAAAGACAGTGAAAGAGAGAGAAATTCTTCCAAAATTCGTTCAGGGGCTGTGATGCAACCTGGATTGACCATATCTAGACCCACAGCTGATTGAGACATAAGGGTGGACACTCTTGGGGCTGAGAGGTTCGGTGAGGTTGGGTGAGCCAACGCAGACCCTTTCAAGTAATACTGCATGGTACCCATCCCATGGGTCCCAAATCTCCAGGTTCAAGGGCATCTTCCTACGTCGAAAACAGGCATGAGAAACCCAGAAGATGGTACACCGTGTGATCGGGAAAGGTTTCTAAAACGCACCTCATTTCTCATCTCCTTTGCTCGGGTTCGCCATTCCAGCCGATTTACTAGCCATCTCCCTCCTTGGAGAATCAGCACCTTTACCCTCCTGTTCCGTACAGGTTGCAAATTGTCCTGAGGATGAACGGGAAGAGGGGGAACCAATGAGAGACTAGCTCCAGGGGTTGGGACAGGCACAGGTCACTCTATTTTCCCATCAGGAAGAAGAATTAAGCACAAGCTCAGCCTGCCCCCCAGAACCAGAAGAGGGCCTGAAGCAATCCTGCGCTTTTGCGGCCAGCTCCCAAAAAAGCGAGTTGAAAAATGGAGCTCAGGGGCACTGCAATTCACAAACCTGCAGAGTTTTAAATGATACCTCTCGTCCACAAATATATTAAGGGAAGGCAACGAAGAGGCTTTGAAAGCAAGGCAGAATTGCAGGAAAGAGATTTCAGGAGGTAGATTCGAATCGCCTTGAAAGCACATGAAAAGCGGCAAAACGTGGACAATGATGCCCTTGGCCAAAAAGGGCGTATGCGTTTTTTCCTGAATATATTCAGGAAAAAACGCATACGCCCTTTTTGGCCAACCAAGCCACCTGGAAAGGCCAATCAGCGCTCCAAAGAAGTCTCGCTTCCCAGCGGGCAAAAGGGCCATGCGGAAAAAAGTGTCCAAACCAGAAATGCAGGACCGGCCATGGAGAAATGGGAGCCTTGCTACGCTGATGGGTGGGATGTAAATTGCCAACAGCCACTCTGGAGAAGTGTACGGTGTGTTCTGAAACATCTAAAAAACACAGCTTGGAGAGCATAGGGCACTTCCACTCATGGGCGTATAAATTGGGAAAATTAAAAATCAGCAAGACACAGGCACCCCAAAGTTTAGGGCTGCTCTGTTGACAAGAACCCCCACTTCATTACACCTTAAATATCCTAGGAAAGAGAAAAATGGATAAAGAAGTTGGGGTCCTCATGTACAATGGAATATCACTCAGCCATGAAATCAACGTCATAAGGCTAGTAGCAGCACGATGAGTGGATTTAGGTACGACGATTCTAAGTGAAATAAGTCACACAGAAAAAGACACTTATCATAAGATATCACTTCTAGAGGGAATGTAAAAACCGCTACACTTGAACTGAATTACAAAACAGAACAGAGTCACACGTTTAGAAAACACACTATGGCTGCTGAACGGGAAAGGTGAGGTGGGGTGATGCATAAAACAAGGGTTTCAAATTAGCTCAGATACCGTTCCATAAAACCAATATGTAAGAGACAAGACCTATTCCTTTTTCAGTGAACTGGACTCAACACCCCCGATTCACCGCACAAGAATATATCTGACTAGTAAGAATCTTCAAACCTATGTATTGATATCTCTCTGTAAGTGAGTCAAGGGGGTGTAAAGCGGCATAAACACAGCCGTGAAAAGCAGCTAAACCCCATTATAAAAATAAATTACTTTTCAAAACCCGTGAAACAAAGACAGTGAAAGAGAGAGAAATTCTTCCAAAATTCGTTCAGGGGCTGTGATGCAACCTGGATTGACCATATCTAGACCCACAGCTGATTGAGACATAAGGGTGGACACTCTTGGGGCTGAGAGGTTCGGTGAGGTTGGGTGAGCCAACGCAGACCCTTTCAAGTAATACTGCATGGTACCCATCCCATGGGTCCCAAATCTCCAGGTTCAAGGGCATCTTCCTACGTCGAAAACAGGCATGAGAAACCCAGAAGATGGTACACTGTGTGATCGGGAAAGGTTTCTAAAACGCACCTCATTTCTCATCTCCTTTGCTCGGGTTCGCCATTCCAGCCGATTTACTAGCCATCTCCCTCCTTGGAGAATCAGCACCTTTACCCTCCTGTTCCGTACAGGTTGCAAATTGTCCTGAGGATGAACGGGAAGAGGGGGAACCAATGAGAGACTAGCTCTAGGTGTTGGGAAAGGCACAGGTCACTCTATTTTCCCATCAGGAAGAAGAATTAAGCACAAGCTCAGCCTGCCCCCCAGAACCAGAAGAGGGCCTGAAGCAATCCTGCGCTTTTGCGGCCAGCTCCCAAAAAAGCGAGTTGAAAAATGGAGCTCAGGGGCACTGCAATTCACAAACCTGCAGAGTTTTAAATGATACCTCTCGTCCACAAATATATTAAGGGAAGGCAACGAAGAGGCTTTGAAAGCAAGGCAGAATTGCAGGAAACAGATTTCAGGAGGTAGATTCGAATCGCCTTGAAAGCACATGAAAAGCGGCAAAACGTGGACAATGATGCCCTTGGCCAAAAAGGGCGTATGCGTTTTTTCCTGAATATATTCAGGAAAAAACGCATACGCCCTTTTTGGCCAACCAAGCAACCTGGAAAGGCCAATCAGCGCTCCAAAGAAGTCTCGCTTCCCAGCGGGCAAAAGGGCCATGCGGAAAAAAGTGTCCAAACCAGAAATGCAGGACCGGCCATGGAGAAATGGGAGCCTTGCTACGCTGATGGGTGGGATGTAAATTGCCAACAGCCACTCTGGAGAAGTGTACGGTGTGTTCTGAAACATCTAAAAAACACAGCTTGGAGAGCATAGGGCACTTCCACTCATGGGCGTATAAATTGGGAAAACTAAAAATCAGCAAGACACAGGCACCCCAAAGTTTAGGGCTGCTCTGTTGACAAGAACCCCCACTTCATTACACCTTAAATATCCTAGGAAAGAGAAAAATGGATAAAGAAGTTGGGGTCCTCATGTACAATGGAATATCACTCAGCCATGAAATCAACGTCATAAGGCTAGTAGCAGCACGATGAGTGGATTTAGGTACGACGATTCTAAGTGAAATAAGTCACACAGAAAAAGACACTTATCATAAGATATCACTTCTAGAGGGAATGTAAAAACCGCTACACTTGAACTGAATTACAAAACAGAACAGAGTCACACGTTTAGAAAACACACTATGGCTGCTGAACGGGAAAGGTGAGGTGGGGTGATGCATAAAACAAGGGTTTCAAATTAGCTCAGATACCGTTCCATAAACCCAATATGTAAGAGACAAGACCTATTCCTTTTTCAGTGAACTGGACTCAACACCCCCGATTCACCGCACAAGAATATATCTGACTAGTAAGAATCTTCAAACCTATGTATTGATATCTCTCTGTAAGTGAGTCAAGGGGGTGTAAAGCGGCATAAACACAGCCGTGAAAAGCAGCTAAACCCCATTATAAAAATAAATTACTTTTCAAAACCCGTGAAACAAAGACAGTGAAAGAGAGAGAAATTCTTCCAAAATTCGTTCAGGGGCTGTGATGCAACCTGGATTGACCATATCTAGACCCACAGCTGATTGAGACATAAGGGTGGACACTCTTGGGGCTGAGAGGTTCGGTGAGGTTGGGTGAGCCAACGCAGACCCTTTCAAGTAATACTGCATGGTACCCATCCCATGGGTCCCAAATCTCCAGGTTCAAGGGCATCTTCCTACGTCGAAAACAGGCATGAGAAACCCAGAAGATGGTACACTGTGTGATCGGGAAAGGTTTCTAAAACGCACCTCATTTCTCATCTCCTTTGCTCGGGTTCGCCATTCCAGCCGATTTACTAGCCATCTCCCTCCTTGGAGAATCAGCACCTTTACCCTCCTGTTCCGTACAGGTTGCAAATTGTCCTGAGGATGAACGGGAAGAGGGGGAACCAATGAGAGACTAGCTCTAGGTGTTGGGACAGGCACAGGTCACTCTATTTTCCCATCAGGAAGAAGAATTAAGCACAAGCTCAGCCTGCCCCCCAGAACCAGAAGAGGGCCTGAAGCAATCCTGCGCTTTTGCGGCCAGCTCCCAAAAAAGCGAGTTGAAAAATGGAGCTCAAGGGCACTGCAATTCACAAACCTGCAGAGTTTTAAATGATACCTCTCGTCCACAAATATATTAAGGGAAGGCAACGAAGAGGCTTTGAAAGCAAGGCAGAATTGCAGGAAACAGATTTCAGGAGGTAGATTCGAATCGCCTTGAAAGCACATGAAAAGCGGCAAAACGTGGACAATGATGCCCTTGGCCAAAAAGGGCGTATGCGTTTTTTCCTGAATATATTCAGGAAAAAACGCATACGCCCTTTTTGGCCAACCAAGCAACCTGGAAAGGCCAATCAGCGCTCCAAAGAAGTCTCGCTTCCCAGCGGGCAAAAGGGCCATGCGGAGAAAAGTGTCCAAACCAGAAATGCAGGACCGGCCATGGAGAAATGGGAGCCTTGCTACGCTGATGGGTGGGATGTAAATTGCCAACAGCCACTCTGGAGAAGTGTACGGTGTGTTCTGAAACATCTAAAAAACACAGCTTGGAGAGCATAGGGCACTTCCACTCATGGGCGTATAAATTGGGAAAACTAAAAATCAGCAAGACACAGGCACCCCAAAGTTTAGGGCTGCTCTGTTGACAAGAACCCCCACTTCATTACACCTTAAATATCCTAGGAAAGAGAAAAATGGATAAAGAAGTTGGGGTCCTCATGTACAATGGAATATCACTCAGCCATGAAATCAACGTCATAAGGCTAGTAGCAGCACGATGAGTGGATTTAGGTACGACGATTCTAAGTGAAATAAGTCACACAGAAAAAGACACTTATCATAAGATATCACTTCTAGAGGGAATGTAAAAACCGCTACACTTGAACTGAATTACAAAACAGAACAGAGTCACACGTTTAGAAAACACACTATGGCTGCTGAACGGGAAAGGTGAGGTGGGGTGATGCATAAAACAAGGGTTTCAAATTAGCTCAGATACCGTTCCATAAACCCAATATGTAAGAGACAAGACCTATTCCTTTTTCAGTGAACTGGACTCAACACCCCCGATTCACCGCACAAGAATATATCTGACTAGTAAGAATCTTCAAACCTATGTATTGATATCTCTCTGTAAGTGAGTCAAGGGGGTGTAAAGCGGCATAAACACAGCCGTGAAAAGCAGCTAAACCCCATTATAAAAATAAATTACTTTTCAAAACCCGTGAAACAAAGACAGTGAAAGAGAGAGAAATTCTTCCAAAATTCGTTCAGGGGCTGTGATGCAACCTGGATTGACCATATCTAGACCCACAGCTGATTGAGACATAAGGGTGGACACTCTTGGGGCTGAGAGGTTCGGTGAGGTTGGGTGAGCCAACGCAGACCCTTTCAAGTAATACTGCATGGTACCCATCCCATGGGTCCCAAATCTCCAGGTTCAAGGGCATCTTCCTACGTCGAAAACAGGCATGAGAAACCCAGAAGATGGTACACTGTGTGATCGGGAAAGGTTTCTAAAACGCACCTCATTTCTCATCTCCTTTGCTCGGGTTCGCCATTCCAGCCGATTTACTAGCCATCTCCCTCCTTGGAGAATCAGCACCTTTACCCTCCTGTTCCGTACAGGTTGCAAATTGTCCTGAGGATGAACGGGAAGAGGGGGAACCAATGAGAGACTAGCTCTAGGTGTTGGGAAAGGCACAGGTCACTCTATTTTCCCATCAGGAAGAAGAATTAAGCACAAGCTCAGCCTGCCCCCCAGAACCAGAAGAGGGCCTGAAGCAATCCTGCGCTTTTGCGGCCAGCTCCCAAAAAAGCGAGTTGAAAAATGGAGCTCAGGGGCACTGCAATTCACAAACCTGCAGAGTTTTAAATGATACCTCTCGTCCACAAATATATTAAGGGAAGGCAACGAAGAGGCTTTGAAAGCAAGGCAGAATTGCAGGAAACAGATTTCAGGAGGTAGATTCGAATCGCCTTGAAAGCACATGAAAAGCGGCAAAACGTGGACAATGATGCCCTTGGCCAAAAAGGGCGTATGCGTTTTTTCCTGAATATATTCAGGAAAAAACGCATACGCCCTTTTTGGCCAACCAAGCAACCTGGAAAGGCCAATCAGCGCTCCAAAGAAGTCTCGCTTCCCAGCGGGCAAAAGGGCCATGCGGAAAAAAGTGTCCAAACCAGAAATGCAGGACCGGCCATGGAGAAATGGGAGCCTTGCTACGCTGATGGGTGGGATGTAAATTGCCAACAGCCACTCTGGAGAAGTGTACGGTGTGTTCTGAAACATCTAAAAAACACAGCTTGGAGAGCATAGGGCACTTCCACTCATGGGCGTATAAATTGGGAAAACTAAAAATCAGCAAGACACAGGCACCCCAAAGTTTAGGGCTGCTCTGTTGACAAGAACCCCCACTTCATTACACCTTAAATATCCTAGGAAAGAGAAAAATGGATAAAGAAGTTGGGGTCCTCATGTACAATGGAATATCACTCAGCCATGAAATCAACGTCATAAGGCTAGTAGCAGCACGATGAGTGGATTTAGGTACGACGATTCTAAGTGAAATAAGTCACACAGAAAAAGACACTTATCATAAGATATCACTTCTAGAGGGAATGTAAAAACCGCTACACTTGAACTGAATTACAAAACAGAACAGAGTCACACGTTTAGAAAACACACTATGGCTGCTGAACGGGAAAGGTGAGGTGGGGTGATGCATAAAACAAGGGTTTCAAATTAGCTCAGATACCGTTCCATAAACCCAATATGTAAGAGACAAGACCTATTCCTTTTTCAGTGAACTGGACTCAACACCCCCGATTCACCGCACAAGAATATATCTGACTAGTAAGAATCTTCAAACCTATGTATTGATATCTCTCTGTAAGTGAGTCAAGGGGGTGTAAAGCGGCATAAACACAGCCGTGAAAAGCAGCTAAACCCCATTATAAAAATAAATTACTTTTCAAAACCCGTGAAACAAAGACAGTGAAAGAGAGAGAAATTCTTCCAAAATTCGTTCAGGGGCTGTGATGCAACCTGGATTGACCATATCTAGACCCACAGCTGATTGAGACATAAGGGTGGACACTCTTGGGGCTGAGAGGTTCGGTGAGGTTGGGTGAGCCAACGCAGACCCTTTCAAGTAATACTGCATGGTACCCATCCCATGGGTCCCAAATCTCCAGGTTCAAGGGCATCTTCCTACGTCGAAAACAGGCATGAGAAACCCAGAAGATGGTACACTGTGTGATCGGGAAAGGTTTCTAAAACGCACCTCATTTCTCATCTCCTTTGCTCGGGTTCGCCATTCCAGCCGATTTACTAGCCATCTCCCTCCTTGGAGAATCAGCACCTTTACCCTCCTGTTCCGTACAGGTTGCAAATTGTCCTGAGGATGAACGGGAAGAGGGGGAACCAATGAGAGACTAGCTCTAGGTGTTGGGACAGGCACAGGTCACTCTATTTTCCCATCAGGAAGAAGAATTAAGCACAAGCTCAGCCTGCCCCCCAGAACCAGAAGAGGGCCTGAAGCAATCCTGCGCTTTTGCGGCCAGCTCCCAAAAAAGCGAGTTGAAAAATGGAGCTCAGGGGCACTGCAATTCACAAACCTGCAGAGTTTTAAATGATACCTCTCGTCCACAAATATATTAAGGGAAGGCAACGAAGAGGCTTTGAAAGCAAGGCAGAATTGCAGGAAACAGATTTCAGGAGGTAGATTCGAATCGCCTTGAAAGCACATGAAAAGCGGCAAAACGTGGACAATGATGCCCTTGGCCAAAAAGGGCGTATGCGTTTTTTCCTGAATATATTCAGGAAAAAACGCATACGCCCTTTTTGGCCAACCAAGCCACCTGGAAAGGCCAATCAGCGCTCCAAAGAAGTCTCGCTTCCCAGCGGGCAAAAGGGCCATGCGGAAAAAAGTGTCCAAACCAGAAATGCAGGACCGGCCATGGAGAAATGGGAGCCTTGCTACGCTGATGGGTGGGATGTAAATTGCCAACAGCCACTCTGGAGAAGTGTACGGTGTGTTCTGAAACATCTAAAAAACACAGCTTGGAGAGCATAGGGCACTTCCACTCATGGGCGTATAAATTGGGAAAACTAAAAATTAGCAAGACACAGGCACCCCAAAGTTTAGGGCTGCTCTGTTGACAAGAACCCCCACTTCATTACACTTTAAATATCCTAGGAAAGAGAAAAATGGATAAAGAAGTTGGGGTCCTCATGTACAATGGAATATCACTCAGCCATGAAATCAACGTCATAAGGCTAGTAGCAGCACGATGAGTGGATTTAGGTACGACGATTCTAAGTGAAATAAGTCACACAGAAAAAGACACTTATCATAAGATATCACTTCTAGAGGGAATGTAAAAACCGCTACACTTGAACTGAATTACAAAACAGAACAGAGTCACACGTTTAGAAAACACACTATGGCTGCTGAACGGGAAAGGTGAAGTGGGGTGATGCATAAAACAAGGGTTTCAAATTAGCTCAGATACCGTTCCATAAACCCAATATGTAAGAGACAAGACCTATTCCTTTTTCAGTGAACTGGACTCAACACCCCCGATTCACCGCACAAGAATATATCTGACTAGTAAGAATCTTCAAACCTATGTATTGATATCTCTCTGTAAGTGAGTCAAGGGGGTGTAAAGCGGCATAAACACAGCCGTGAAAAGCAGCTAAACCCCATTATAAAAATAAATTACTTTTCAAAACCCGTGAAACAAAGACAGTGAAAGAGAGAGAAATTCTTCCAAAATTCGTTCAGGGGCTGTGATGCAACCTGGATTGACCATATCTAGACCCACAGCTGATTGAGACATAAGGGTGGACACTCTTGGGGCTGAGAGGTTCGGTGAGGTTGGGTGAGCCAACGCAGACCCTTTCAAGTAATACTGCATGGTACCCATCCCATGGGTCCCAAATCTCCAGGTTCAAGGGCATCTTCCTACGTCGAAAACAGGCATGAGAAACCCAGAAGATGGTACACTGTGTGATCGGGAAAGGTTTGTAAAACGCACCTCATTTCTCATCTCCTTTGCTCGGGTTCGCCATTCCAGCCGATTTACTAGCCATCTCCCTCCTTGGAGAATCAGCACCTTTACCCTCCTGTTCCGTACAGGTTGCAAATTGTCCTGAGGATGAACGGGAAGAGGGGGAACCAATGAGAGACTAGCTCTAGGTGTTGGGAAAGGCACAGGTCACTCTATTTTCCCATCAGGAAGAAGAATTAAGCACAAGCTCAGCCTGCCCCCCAGAACCAGAAGAGGGCCTGAAGCAATCCTGCGCTTTTGCGGCCAGCTCCCAAAAAAGCGAGTTGAAAAATGGAGCTCAGGGGCACTGCAATTCACAAACCTGCAGAGTTTTAAATGATACCTCTCGTCCACAAATATATTAAGGGAAGGCAACGAAGAGGCTTTGAAAGCAAGGCAGAATTGCAGGAAACAGATTTCAGGAGGTAGATTCGAATCGCCTTGAAAGCACATGAAAAGCGGCAAAACGTGGACAATGATGCCCTTGGCCAAAAAGGGCGTATGCGTTTTTTCCTGAATATATTCAGGAAAAAACGCATACGCCCTTTTTGGCCAACCAAGCAACCTGGAAAGGCCAATCAGCGCTCCAAAGAAGTCTCGCTTCCCAGCGGGCAAAAGGGCCATGCGGAAAAAAGTGTCCAAACCAGAAATGCAGGACCGGCCATGGAGAAATGGGAGCCTTGCTACGCTGATGGGTGGGATGTAAATTGCCAACAGCCACTCTGGAGAAGTGTACGGTGTGTTCTGAAACATCTAAAAAACACAGCTTGGAGAGCATAGGGCACTTCCACTCATGGGCGTATAAATTGGGAAAACTAAAAATCAGCAAGACACAGGCACCCCAAAGTTTAGGGCTGCTCTGTTGACAAGAACCCCCACTTCATTACACCTTAAATATCCTAGGAAAGAGAAAAATGGATAAAGAAGTTGGGGTCCTCATGTACAATGGAATATCACTCAGCCATGAAATCAACGTCATAAGGCTAGTAGCAGCACGATGAGTGGATTTAGGTACGACGATTCTAAGTGAAATAAGTCACACAGAAAAAGACACTTATCATAAGATATCACTTCTAGAGGGAATGTAAAAACCGCTACACTTGAACTGAATTACAAAACAGAACAGAGTCACACGTTTAGAAAACACACTATGGCTGCTGAACGGGAAAGGTGAGGTGGGGTGATGCATAAAACAAGGGTTTCAAATTAGCTCAGATACCGTTCCATAAACCCAATATGTAAGAGACAAGACCTATTCCTTTTTCAGTGAACTGGACTCAACACCCCCGATTCACCGCACAAGAATATATCTGACTAGTAAGAATCTTCAAACCTATGTATTGATATCTCTCTGTAAGTGAGTCAAGGGGGTGTAAAGCGGCATAAACACAGCCGTGAAAAGCAGCTAAACCCCATTATAAAAATAAATTACTTTTCAAAACCCGTGAAACAAAGACAGTGAAAGAGAGAGAAATTCTTCCAAAATTCGTTCAGGGGCTGTGATGCAACCTGGATTGACCATATCTAGACCCACAGCTGATTGAGACATAAGGGTGGACACTCTTGGGGCTGAGAGGTTCGGTGAGGTTGGGTGAGCCAACGCAGACCCTTTCAAGTAATACTGCATGGTACCCATCCCATGGGTCCCAAATCTCCAGGTTCAAGGGCATCTTCCTACGTCGAAAACAGGCATGAGAAACCCAGAAGATGGTACACTGTGTGATCGGGAAAGGTTTCTAAAACGCACCTCATTTCTCATCTCCTTTGCTCGGGTTCGCCATTCCAGCCGATTTACTAGCCATCTCCCTCCTTGGAGAATCAGCACCTTTACCCTCCTGTTCCGTACAGGTTGCAAATTGTCCTGAGGATGAACGGGAAGAGGGGGAACCAATGAGAGACTAGCTCTAGGTGTTGGGACAGGCACAGGTCACTCTATTTTCCCATCAGGAAGAAGAATTAAGCACAAGCTCAGCCTGCCCCCCAGAACCAGAAGAGGGCCTGAAGCAATCCTGCGCTTTTGCGGCCAGCTCCCAAAAAAGCGAGTTGAAAAATGGAGCTCAGGGGCACTGCAATTCACAAACCTGCAGAGTTTTAAATGATACCTCTCGTCCACAAATATATTAAGGGAAGGCAACGAAGAGGCTTTGAAAGCAAGGCAGAATTGCAGGAAACAGATTTCAGGAGGTAGATTCGAATCGCCTTGAAAGCACATGAAAAGCGGCAAAACGTGGACAATGATGCCCTTGGCCAAAAAGGGCGTATGCGTTTTTTCCTGAATATATTCAGGAAAAAACGCATACGCCCTTTTTGGCCAACCAAGCCACCTGGAAAGGCCAATCAGCGCTCCAAAGAAGTCTCGCTTCCCAGCGGGCAAAAGGGCCATGCGGAAAAAAGTGTCCAAACCAGAAATGCAGGACCGGCCATGGAGAAATGGGAGCCTTGCTACGCTGATGGGTGGGATGTAAATTGCCAACAGCCACTCTGGAGAAGTGTACGGTGTGTTCTGAAACATCTAAAAAACACAGCTTGGAGAGCATAGGGCACTTCCACTCATGGGCGTATAAATTGGGAAAACTAAAAATCAGCAAGACACAGGCACCCCAAAGTTTAGGGCTGCTCTGTTGACAAGAACCCCCACTTCATTACACCTTAAATATCCTAGGAAAGAGAAAAATGGATAAAGAAGTTGGGGTCCTCATGTACAATGGAATATCACTCAGCCATGAAATCAACGTCATAAGGCTAGTAGCAGCACGATGAGTGGATTTAGGTACGACGATTCTAAGTGAAATAAGTCACACAGAAAAAGACACTTATCATAAGATATCACTTCTAGAGGGAATGTAAAAACCGCTACACTTGAACTGAATTAAAAAACAGAACAGAGTCACACGTTTAGAAAACACACTATGGCTGCTGAACGGGAAAGGTGAGGTGGGGTGATGCATAAAACAAGGGTTTCAAATTAGCTCAGATACCGTTCCATAAACCCAATATGTAAGAGACAAGACCTATTCCTTTTTCAGTGAACTGGACTCAACACCCCCGATTCACCACACAAGAATATATCTGACTAGTAAGAATCTTCAAACCTATGTATTGATATCTCTCTGTAAGTGAGTCAAGGGGGTGTAAAGCGGCATAAACACAGCCGTGAAAAGCAGCTAAACCCCATTATAAAAATAAATTACTTTTCAAAACCCGTGAAACAAAGACAGTGAAAGAGAGAGAAATTCTTCCAAAATTCGTTCAGGGGCTGTGATGCAACCTGGATTGACCATATCTAGACCCACAGCTGATTGAGACATAAGGGTGGACACTCTTGGGGCTGAGAGGTTCGGTGAGGTTGGGTGAGCCAACGCAGACCCTTTCAAGTAATACTGCATGGTACCCATCCCATGGGTCCCAAATCTCCAGGTTCAAGGGCATCTTCCTTCGTCGAAAACAGGCATGAGAAACCCAGAAGATGGTACACTGTGTGATCGGGAAAGGTTTCTAAAACGCACCTCATTTCTCATCTCCTTTGCTCGGGTTCGCCATTCCAGCCGATTTACTAGCCATCTCCCTCCTTGGAGAATCAGCACCTTTACCCTCCTATTCCGTACAGGTTGCAAATTGTCCTGAGGATGAACGGGAAGAGGGGGAACCAATGAGAGACTAGCTCTAGGTGTTGGGACAGGCACAGGTCACTCTATTTTCCCATCAGGAAGAAGAATTAAGCACAAGTTCAGCCTGCCCCCCAGAACCAGAAGAGGGCCTGAAGCAATCCTGCGCTTTTGCGGCCAGCTCCCAAAAAAGCGAGTTGAAAAATGGAGCTCAGGGGCACTGCAATTCACAAACCTGCAGAGTTTTAAATGATACCTCTCGTCCACAAATATATTAAGGGAAGGCAACGAAGAGGCTTTGAAAGCAAGGCAGAATTGCAGGAAACAGATTTCAGGAGGTAGATTCGAATCGCCTTGAAAGCACATGAAAAGCGGCAAAACGTGGACAATGATGCCCTTGGCCAAAAAGGGCGTATGCGTTTTTTCCTGAATATATTCAGGAAAAAACGCATACGCCCTTTTTGGCCAACCAAGCCACCTGGAAAGGCCAATCAGCGCTCCAAAGAAGTCTCGCTTCCCAGCGGGCAAAAGGGCCATGCGGAAAAAAGTGTCCAAACCAGAAATGCAGGACCGGCCATGGAGAAATGGGAGCCTTGCTACGCTGATGGGTGGGATGTAAATTGCCAACAGCCACTCTGGAGAAGTGTACGGTGTGTTCTGAAACATCTAAAAAACACAGCTTGGAGAGCATAGGGCACTTCCACTCATGGGCGTATAAATTGGGAAAACTAAAAATCAGCAAGACACAGGCACCCCAAAGTTTAGGGCTGCTCTGTTGACAAGAACCCCCACTTCATTACACCTTAAATATCCTAGGAAAGAGAAAAATGGATAAAGAAGTTGGGGTCCTCATGTACAATGGAATATCACTCAGCCATGAAATCAACGTCATAAGGCTAGTAGCAGCACGATGAGTGGATTTAGGTACGACGATTCTAAGTGAAATAAGTCACACAGAAAAAGACACTTATCATAAGATATCACTTCTAGAGGGAATGTAAAAACCGCTACACTTGAACTGAATTACAAAACAGAACCGAGTCACACGTTTAGAAAACACACTATGGCTGCTGAACGGGAAAGGTGAAGTGGGGTGATGCATAAAACAAGGGTTTCAAATTAGCTCAGATACCGTTCCATAAACCCAATATGTAAGAGACAAGACCTATTCCTTTTTCAGTGAACTGGACTCAACACCCCCGATTCACCGCACAAGAATATATCTGACTAGTAAGAATCTTCAAACCTATGTATTGATATCTCTCTGTAAGTGAGTCAAGGGGGTGTAAAGCGGCATAAACACAGCCGTGAAAAGCAGCTAAACCCCATTATAAAAATAAATTACTTTTCAAAACCCGTGAAACAAAGACAGTGAAAGAGAGAGAAATTCTTCCAAAATTCGTTCAGGGGCTGTGATGCAACCTGGATTGACCATATCTAGACCCACAGCTGATTGAGACATAAGGGTGGACACTCTTGGGGCTGAGAGGTTCGGTGAGGTTGGGTGAGCCAACGCAGACCCTTTCAAGTAATACTGCATGGTACCCATCCCATGGGTCCCAAATCTCCAGGTTCAAGGGCATCTTCCTACGTCGAAAACAGGCATGAGAAACCCAGAAGATGGTACACCGTGTGATCGGGAAAGGTTTCTAAAACGCACCTCATTTCTCATCTCCTTTGCTCGGGTTCGCCATTCCAGCCGATTTACTAGCCATCTCCCTCCTTGGAGAATCAGCACCTTTACCCTCCTGTTCCGTACAGGTTGCAAATTGTCCTGAGGATGAACGGGAAGAGGGGGAACCAATGAGAGACTAGCTCTAGGTGTTGGGACAGGCACAGGTCACTCTATTTTCCCATCAGGAAGAAGAATTAAGCACAAGCTCAGCCTGCCCCCCAGAACCAGAAGAGGGCCTGAAGCAATCCTGCGCTTTTGCGGCCAGCTCCCAAAAAAGCGAGTTGAAAAATGGAGCTCAGGGGCACTGCAATTCACAAACCTGCAGAGTTTTAAATGATACCTCTCGTCCACAAATATATTAAGGGAAGGCAACGAAGAGGCTTTGAAAGCAAGGCAGAATTGCAGGAAACAGATTTCAGGAGGTAGATTCGAATCGCCTTGAAAGCACATGAAAAGCGGCAAAACGTGGACAATGATGCCCTTGGCCAAAAAGGGCGTATGCGTTTTTTCCTGAATATATTCAGGAAAAAACGCATACGCCCTTTTTGGCCAACCAAGCCACCTGGAAAGGCCAATCAGCGCTCCAAAGAAGTCTCGCTTCCCAGCGGGCAAAAGGGCCATGCGGAAAAAAGTGTCCAAACCAGAAATGCAGGACCGGCCATGGAGAAATGGGAGCCTTGCTACGCTGATGGGTGGGATGTAAATTGCCAACAGCCACTCTGGAGAAGTGTACGGTGTGTTCTGAAACATCTAAAAAACACAGCTTGGAGAGCATAGGGCACTTCCACTCATGGGCGTATAAATTGGGAAAACTAAAAATCAGCAAGACACAGGCACCCCAAAGTTTAGGGCTGCTCTGTTGACAAGAACCCCCACTTCATTACACCTTAAATATCCTAGGAAAGAGAAAAATGGATAAAGAAGTTGGGGTCCTCATGTACAATGGAATATCACTCAGCCATGAAATCAACGTCATAAGGCTAGTAGCAGCACGATGAGTGGATTTAGGTACGACGATTCTAAGTGAAATAAGTCACACAGAAAAAGACACTTATCATAAGATATCACTTCTAGAGGGAATGTAAAAACCGCTACACTTGAACTGAATTACAAAACAGAACAGAGTCACACGTTTAGAAAACACACTATGGCTGCTGAACGGGAAAGGTGAGGTGGGGTGATGCATAAAACAAGGGTTTCAAATTAGCTCAGATACCGTTCCATAAACCCAATATGTAAGAGACAAGACCTATTCCTTTTTCAGTGAACTGGACTCAACACCCCCGATTCACCGCACAAGAATATATCTGACTAGTAAGAATCTTCAAACCTATGTATTGATATCTCTCTGTAAGTGAGTCAAGGGGGTGTAAAGCGGCATAAACACAGCCGTGAAAAGCAGCTAAACCCCATTATAAAAATAAATTACTTTTCAAAACCCGTGAAACAAAGACAGTGAAAGAGAGAGAAATTCTTCCAAAATTCGTTCAGGGGCTGTGATGCAACCTGGATTGACCATATCTAGACCCACAGCTGATTGAGACATAAGGGTGGACACTCTTGGGGCTGAGAGGTTCGGTGAGGTTGGGTGAGCCAACGCAGACCCTTTCAAGTAATACTGCATGGTACCCATCCCATGGGTCCCAAATCTCCAGGTTCAAGGGCATCTTCCTACGTCGAAAACAGGCATGAGAAACCCAGAAGATGGTACACTGTGTGATCGGGAAAGGTTTCTAAAACGCACCTCATTTCTCATCTCCTTTGCTCGGGTTCGCCATTCCAGCCGATTTACTAGCCATCTCCCTCCTTGGAGAATCAGCACCTTTACCCTCCTGTTCCGTACAGGTTGCAAATTGTCCTGAGGATGAACGGGAAGAGGGGGAACCAATGAGAGACTAGCTCTAGGTGTTGGGAAAGGCACAGGTCACTCTATTTTCCCATCAGGAAGAAGAATTAAGCACAAGCTCAGCCTGCCCCCCAGAACCAGAAGAGGGCCTGAAGCAATCCTGCGCTTTTGCGGCCAGCTCCCAAAAAAGCGAGTTGAAAAATGGAGCTCAGGGGCACTGCAATTCACAAACCTGCAGAGTTTTAAATGATACCTCTCGTCCACAAATATATTAAGGGAAGGCAACGAAGAGGCTTTGAAAGCAAGGCAGAATTGCAGGAAACAGATTTCAGGAGGTAGATTCGAATCGCCTTGAAAGCACATGAAAAGCGGCAAAACGTGGACAATGATGCCCTTGGCCAAAAAGGGCGTATGCGTTTTTTCCTGAATATATTCAGGAAAAAACGCATACGCCCTTTTTGGCCAACCAAGCCACCTGGAAAGGCCAATCAGCGCTCCAAAGAAGTCTCGCTTCCCAGCGGGCAAAAGGGCCATGCGGAAAAAAGTGTCCAAACCAGAAATGCAGGACCGGCCATGGAGAAATGGGAGCCTTGCTACGCTGATGGGTGGGATGTAAATTGCCAACAGCCACTCTGGAGAAGTGTACGGTGTGTTCTGAAACATCTAAAAAACACAGCTTGGAGAGCATAGGGCACTTCCACTCATGGGCGTATAAATTGGGAAAACTAAAAATCAGCAAGACACAGGCACCCCAAAGTTTAGGGCTGCTCTGTTGACAAGAACCCCCACTTCATTACACCTTAAATATCCTAGGAAAGAGAAAAATGGATAAAGAAGTTGGGGTCCTCATGTACAATGGAATATCACTCAGCCATGAAATCAACGTCATAAGGCTAGTAGCAGCACGATGAGTGGATTTAGGTACGACGATTCTAAGTGAAATAAGTCACACAGAAAAAGACACTTATCATAAGATATCACTTCTAGAGGGAATGTAAAAACCGCTACACTTGAACTGAATTAAAAAACAGAACAGAGTCACACGTTTAGAAAACACACTATGGCTGCTGAACGGGAAAGGTGAGGTGGGGTGATGCATAAAACAAGGGTTTCAAATTAGCTCAGATACCGTTCCATAAACCCAATATGTAAGAGACAAGACCTATTCCTTTTTCAGTGAACTGGACTCAACACCCCCGATTCACCACACAAGAATATATCTGACTAGTAAGAATCTTCAAACCTATGTATTGATATCTCTCTGTAAGTGAGTCAAGGGGGTGTAAAGCGGCATAAACACAGCCGTGAAAAGCAGCTAAACCCCATTATAAAAATAAATAACTTTTCAAAACCCGTGAAACAAAGACAGTGAAAGAGAGAGAAATTCTTCCAAAATTCGTTCAGGGGCTGTGATGCAACCTGGATTGACCATATCTAGACCCACAGCTGATTGAGACATAAGGGTGGACACTCTTGGGGCTGAGAGGTTCGGTGAGGTTGGGTGAGCCAACGCAGACCCTTTCAAGTAATACTGCATGGTACCCATCCCATGGGTCCCAAATCTCCAGGTTCAAGGGCATCTTCCTTCGTCGAAAACAGGCATGAGAAACCCAGAAGATGGTACACTGTGTGATCGGGAAAGGTTTCTAAAACGCACCTCATTTCTCATCTCCTTTGCTCGGGTTCGCCATTCCAGCCGATTTACTAGCCATCTCCCTCCTTGGAGAATCAGCACCTTTACCCTCCTATTCCGTACAGGTTGCAAATTGTCCTGAGGATGAACGGGAAGAGGGGGAACCAATGAGAGACTAGCTCTAGGTGTTGGGACAGGCACAGGTCACTCTATTTTCCCATCAGGAAGAAGAATTAAGCACAAGCTCAGCCTGCCCCCCAGAACCAGAAGAGGGCCTGAAGCAATCCTGCGCTTTTGCGGTCAGCTCCCAAAAAAGCGAGTTGAAAAATGGAGCTCAGGGGCACTGCAATTCACAAACCTGCAGAGTTTTAAATGATACCTCTCGTCCACAAATATATTAAGGGAAGGCAACGAAGAGGCTTTGAAAGCAAGGCAGAATTGCAGGAAACAGATTTCAGGAGGTAGATTCGAATCGCCTTGAAAGCACATGAAAAGCGGCAAAACGTGGACAATGATGCCCTTGGCCAAAAAGGGCGTATGCGTTTTTTCCTGAATATATTCAGGAAAAAACGCATACGCCCTTTTTGGCCAACCAAGCAACCTGGAAAGGCCAATCAGCGCTCCAAAGAAGTCTCGCTTCCCAGCGGGCAAAAGGGCCATGCGGAAAAAGTGTCCAAACCAGAAATGCAGGACCGGCCATGGAGAAATGGGAGCCTTGCTACGCTGATGGGTGGGATGTAAATTGCCAACAGCCACTCTGGAGTAGTGTACGGTGTGTTCTGAAACATCTAAAAAACACAGCTTGGAGAGCATAGGGCACTTCCACTCATGGGCGTATAAATTGGGAAAACTAAAAATCAGCAAGACACAGGCACCCCAAAGTTTAGGGCTGCTCTGTTGACAAGAACCCCCACTTCATTACACCTTAAATATCCTAGGAAAGAGAAAAATGGATAAAGAAGTTGTGGTCCTCATGTACAATGGAATATCACTCAGCCATGAAATCAACGTCATAAGGCTAGTAGCAGCACGATGAGTGGATTTAGGTACGACGATTCTAAGTGAAATAAGTCACACAGAAAAAGACACTTATCATAAGATATCACTTCTAGAGGGAATGTAAAAACCGCTACACTTGAACTGAATTACAAAACAGAACAGAGTCACACGTTTAGAAAACACACTATGGCTGCTGAACGGGAAAGGTGAGGTGGGGTGATGCATAAAACAAGGGTTTCAAATTAGCTCAGATACCGTTCCATAAACCCAATATGTAAGAGACAAGACCTATTCCTTTTTCAGTGAACTGGACTCAACACCCCCGATTCACCGCACAAGAATATATCTGACTAGTAAGAATCTTCAAACCTATGTATTGATATCTCTCTGTAAGTGAGTCAAGGGGGTGTAAAGCGGCATAAACACAGCCGTGAAAAGCAGCTAAACCCCATTATAAAAATAAATTACTTTTCAAAACCCGTGAAACAAAGACAGTGAAAGAGAGAGAAATTCTTCCAAAATTCGTTCAGGGGCTGTGATGCAACCTGGATTGACCATATCTAGACCCACAGCTGATTGAGACATAAGGGTGGACACTCTTGGGGCTGAGAGGTTCGGTGAGGTTGGGTGAGCCAACGCAGACCCTTTCAAGTAATACTGCATGGTACCCATCCCATGGGTCCCAAATCTCCAGGTTCAAGGGCATCTTCCTACGTCGAAAACAGGCATGAGAAACCCAGAAGATGGTACACCGTGTGATCGGGAAAGGTTTCTAAAACGCACCTCATTTCTCATCTCCTTTGCTCGGGTTCGCCATTCCAGCCGATTTACTAGCCATCTCCCTCCTTGGAGAATCAGCACCTTTACCCTCCTGTTCCGTACATGTTGCAAATTGTCCTGAGGATGAACGGGAAGAGGGGGAACCAATGAGAGACTAGCTCTAGGTGTTGGGAAAGGCACAGGTCACTCTATTTTCCCATCAGGAAGAAGAATTAAGCACAAGCTCAGCCTGCCCCCCAGAACCAGAAGAGGGCCTGAAGCAATCCTGCGCTTTTGCGGCCAGCTCCCAAAAAAGCGAGTTGAAAAATGGAGCTCAGGGGCACTGCAATTCACAAACCTGCAGAGTTTTAAATGATACCTCTCGTCCACAAATATATTAAGGGAAGGCAACGAAGAGGCTTTGAAAGCAAGGCAGAATTGCAGGAAACAGATTTCAGGAGGTAGATTCGAATCGCCTTGAAAGCACATGAAAAGCGGCAAAACGTGGACAATGATGCCCTTGGCCAAAAAGGGCGTATGCGTTTTTTCCTGAATATATTCAGGAAAAAACGCATACGCCCTTTTTGGCCAACCAAGCCACCTGGAAAGGCCAATCAGCGCTCCAAAGAAGTCTCGCTTCCCAGCGGGCAAAAGGGCCATGCGGAAAAAAGTGTCCAAACCAGAAATGCAGGACCGGCCATGGAGAAATGGGAGCCTTGCTACGCTGATGGGTGGGATGTAAATTGCCAACAGCCACTCTGGAGAAGTGTACGGTGTGTTCTGAAACATCTAAAAAACACAGCTTGGAGAGCATAGGGCACTTCCACTCATGGGCGTATAAATTGGGAAAACTAAAAATCAGCAAGACACAGGCACCCCAAAGTTTAGGGCTGCTCTGTTGACAAGAACCCCCACTTCATTACACCTTAAATATCCTAGGAAAGAGAAAAATGGATAAAGAAGTTGGGGTCCTCATGTACAATGGAATATCACTCAGCCATGAAATCAACGTCATAAGGCTAGTAGCAGCACGATGAGTGGATTTAGGTACGACGATTCTAAGTGAAATAAGTCACACAGAAAAAGACACTTATCATAAGATATCACTTCTAGAGGGAATGTAAAAACCGCTACACTTGAACTGAATTACAAAACAGAACAGAGTCACACGTTTAGAAAACACACTATGGCTGCTGAACGGGAAAGGTGAGGTGGGGTGATGCATAAAACAAGGGTTTCAAATTAGCTCAGATACCGTTCCATAAACCCAATATGTAAGAGACAAGACCTATTCCTTTTTCAGTGAACTGGACTCAACACCCCCGATTCACCACACAAGAATATATCTGACTAGTAAGAATCTTCAAACCTATGTATTGATATCTCTCTGTAAGTGAGTCAAGGGGGTGTAAAGCGGCATAAACACAGCCGTGAAAAGCAGCTAAACCCCATTATAAAAATAAATTACTTTTCAAAACCCGTGAAACAAAGACAGTGAAAGAGAGAGAAATTCTTCCAAAATTCGTTCAGGGGCTGTGATGCAACCTGGATTGACCATATCTAGACCCACAGCTGATTGAGACATAAGGGTGGACATTCTTGGGGCTGAGAGGTTCGGTGAGGTTGGGTGAGCCAACGCAGACCCTTTCAAGTAATACTGCATGGTACCCATCCCATGGGTCCCAAATCTCCAGGTTCAAGGGCATCTTCCTACGTCGAAAACAGGCATGAGAAACCCAGAAGATGGTACACTGTGTGATCGGGAAAGGTTTCTAAAACGCACCTCATTTCTCATCTCCTTTGCTCGGGTTCGCCATTCCAGCCGATTTACTAGCCATCTCCCTCCTTGGAGAATCAGCACCTTTACCCTCCTGTTCCGTACAGGTTGCAAATTGTCCTGAGGATGAACGGGAAGAGGGGGAACCAATGAGAGACTAGCTCTAGGTGTTGGGACAGGCACAGGTCACTCTATTTTCCCATCAGGAAGAAGAATTAAGCACAAGTTCAGCCTGCCCCCCAGAACCAGAAGAGGGCCTGAAGCAATCCTGCGCTTTTGCGGTCAGCTCCCAAAAAAGCGAGTTGAAAAATGGAGCTCAGGGGCACTGCAATTCACAAACCTGCAGAGTTTTAAATGATACCTCTCGTCCACAAATATATTAAGGGAAGGCAACGAAGAGGCTTTGAAAGCAAGGCAGAATTGCAGGAAACAGATTTCAGGAGGTAGATTCGAATCGCCTTGAAAGCACATGAAAAGCGGCAAAACGTGGACAATGATGCCCTTGGCCAAAAAGGGCGTATGCGTTTTTTCCTGAATATATTCAGGAAAAAACGCATACGCCCTTTTTGGCCAACCAAGCAACCTGGAAAGGCCAATCAGCGCTCCAAAGAAGTCTCGCTTCCCAGCGGGCAAAAGGGCCATGCGGAAAAAGTGTCCAAACCAGAAATGCAGGACCGGCCATGGAGAAATGGGAGCCTTGCTACGCTGATGGGTGGGATGTAAATTGCCAACAGCCACTCTGGAGAAGTGTACGGTGTGTTCTGAAACATCTAAAAAACACAGCTTGGAGAGCATAGGGCACTTCCACTCATGGGCGTATAAATTGGGAAAACTAAAAATCAGCAAGACACAGGCACCCCAAAGTTTAGGGCTGCTCTGTTGACAAGAACCCCCACTTCATTACACCTTAAATATCCTAGGAAAGAGAAAAATGGATAAAGAAGTTGTGGTCCTCATGTACAATGGAATATCACTCAGCCATGAAATCAACGTCATAAGGCTAGTAGCAGCACGATGAGTGGATTTAGGTACGACGATTCTAAGTGAAATAAGTCACACAGAAAAAGACACTTATCATAAGATATCACTTCTAGAGGGAATGTAAAAACCGCTACACTTGAACTGAATTACAAAACAGAACAGAGTCACACGTTTAGAAAACACACTATGGCTGCTGAACGGGAAAGGTGAGGTGGGGTGATGCATAAAACAAGGGTTTCAAATTAGCTCAGATACCGTTCCATAAACCCAATATGTAAGAGACAAGACCTATTCCTTTTTCAGTGAACTGGACTCAACACCCCCGATTCACCCCACAAGAATATATCTGACTAGTAAGAATCTTCAAACCTATGTATTGATATCTCTCTGTAAGTGGGGGGGTGTAAAGCGGCATAAACACAGCCGTGAAAAGCAGCTAAACCCCATTATAAAAATAAATTACTTTTCAAAACCCGTGAAACAAAGACAGTGAAAGAGAGAGAAATTCTTCCAAAATTCGTTCAGGGGCTGTGATGCAACCTGGATTGACCATATCTAGACCCACAGCTGATTGAGGACATAAGGGGTGGACACTCTTGGGGCTGAGAGGTTCGGTGAGGTTGGGTGAGCAACGCAGACCCTTTCAAGTAATACTGCATGGTACCCATCCCATGGGTCCCAAATCTCCAGGTTCAAGGGCATCTTCCTACGTCGAAAACAGGCATGAGAAACCCAGAAGATGGTACACCGTGTGATCGGGAAAAGGTTTTCTAAAACGCACCTCATTTCTCATCTCCTTTGCTCGGGTTCGCCATTCCAGCCGATTTACTAGCCATCTCCCTCCTTGGAGAATCAGCACCTTTACCCTCCTGTTCCGTACAGGTTGCAAAATTGTCCTGAGGATGAACGGGAAGAGGGGGAACCAATGAGAGACTAGCTCTAGGTGTTGGGAAAGGCACAGGTCACTCTATTTTCCCATCAGGAAGAAGAATTAAGCACAAGCTCAGCCTGCCCCCCAGAACCAGAAGAGGGCCTGAAGCAATCCTGCGCTTTTGCGGCCAGCTCCCAACAAAGCGAGTTGAAAAATGGAGCTCAGGGGCACTGCAATTCACAAACCTGCAGAGTTTTAAATGATACCTCTCGTCCACAAATATATTAAGGGAAGGCAACGAAGAGGCTTTGAAAGCAAGGCAGATTTGCAGGAAACAGATTTTCAGGAGGTAGATTCGAATCGCCTTGAAAGCACATGAAAAGCGGCAAAATGTGGACAATGATGCCCTTGGCCAAAAAGGGCGTATGCGTTTTTTCCTGAATATATTCAGGAAAAACGCATACGCCCTTTTTGGCCAACCAAGCCACCTGGAAAGGCCAATCAGCGCTCCAAAGAAGTCTCGCTTCCCAGCGGGCAAAAGGGCCATGCGGAAAAAAGTGTCCAAACCAGAAATGCAGGGACCGGCCATGGAGAAATGGGAGCCTTGCTACGCTGATGGGTGGGATGTAAATTGCCAACAGCCACTCTGGAGAAGTGTACGGTGTGTTCTGAAACATCTAAAAAACACAGCTTGGAGAGCATAGGGCACTTCCACTCATGGGCGTATAAATTGGGAAAACTAAAAATCAGCAAGACACAGGCACCCCAAAGTTTAGGGCTGCTCTGTTGACAAGAACCCCCACTTCATTACACCTTAAATATCCTAGGAAAGAGAAAAATGGATAAAGAAGTTGGGGTCCTCATGTACAATGGAATATCACTCAGCCATGAAATCAACGTCATAAGGCTAGTAGCAGCACGATGAGTGGATTTAGGTACGACGATTCTAAGTGAAATAAGTCACACAGAAAAAGACACTTATCATAAGATATCACTTCTAGAGGGAATGTAAAAACCGCTACACTTGAACTGAATTACAAAACAGAACAGAGTCACACGTTTAGAAAACACACTATGGCTGCTGAACGGGAAAGGTGAGGTGGGGTGATGCATAAAACAAGGGTTTCAAATTAGCTCAGATACCGTTCCATAAACCCAATATGTAAGAGACAAGACCTATTCCTTTTTCAGTGAACTGGACTCAACACCCCCGATTCACCGCACAAGAATATATCTGACTAGTAAGAATCTTCAAACCTATGTATTGATATCTCTCTGTAAGTGAGTCAAGGGGGTGTAAAGCGGCATAAACACAGCCGTGAAAAGCAGCTAAACCCCATTATAAAAATAAATTACTTTTCAAAACCCGTGAAACAAAGACAGTGAAAGAGAGAGAAATTCTTCCAAAATTCGTTCAGGGGCTGTGATGCAACCTGGATTGACCATATCTAGACCCACAGCTGATTGAGACATAAGGGTGGACACTCTTGGGGCTGAGAGGTTCGGTGAGGTTGGGTGAGCCAACGCAGACCCTTTCAAGTAATACTGCATGGTACCCATCCCATGGGTCCCAAATCTCCAGGTTCAAGGGCATCTTCCTACGTCGAAAACAGGCATGAGAAACCCAGAAGATGGTACACCGTGTGATCGGGAAAGGTTTCTAAAACGCACCTCATTTCTCATCTCCTTTGCTCGGGTTCGCCATTCCAGCCGATTTACTAGCCATCTCCCTCCTTGGAGAATCAGCACCTTTACCCTCCTGTTCCGTACAGGTTGCAAATTGTCCTGAGGATGAACGGGAAGAGGGGGAACCAATGAGAGACTAGCTCTAGGTGTTGGGACAGGCACAGGTCACTCTATTTTCCCATCAGGAAGAAGAATTAAGCACAAGCTCAGCCTGCCCCCCAGAACCAGAAGAGGGCCTGAAGCAATCCTGCGCTTTTGCGGCCAGCTCCCAAAAAAGCGAGTTGAAAAATGGAGCTCAGGGGCACTGCAATTCACAAACCTGCAGAGTTTTAAATGATACCTCTCGTCCACAAATATATTAAGGGAAGGCAACGAAGAGGCTTTGAAAGCAAGGCAGAATTGCAGGAAACAGATTTCAGGAGGTAGATTCGAATCGCCTTGAAAGCACATGAAAAGCGGCAAAACGTGGACAATGATGCCCTTGGCCAAAAAGGGCGTATGCGTTTTTTCCTGAATATATTCAGGAAAAAACGCATACGCCCTTTTTGGCCAACCAAGCAACCTGGAAAGGCCAATCAGCGCTCCAAAGAAGTCTCGCTTCCCAGCGGGCAAAAGGGCCATGCGGAAAAAAGTGTCCAAACCAGAAATGCAGGACCGGCCATGGAGAAATGGGAGCCTTGCTACGCTGATGGGTGGGATGTAAATTGCCAACAGCCACTCTGGAGAAGTGTACGGTGTGTTCTGAAACATCTAAAAAACACAGCTTGGAGAGCATAGGGCACTTCCACTCATGGGCGTATAAATTGGGAAAACTAAAAATCAGCAAGACACAGGCACCCCAAAGTTTAGGGCTGCTCTGTTGACAAGAACCCCCACTTCATTACACCTTCAATATCCTAGGAAAGAGAAAAATGGATAAAGAAGTTGGGGTCCTCATGTACAATGGAATATCACTCAGCCATGAAATCAACGTCATAAGGCTAGTAGCAGCACGATGAGTGGATTTAGGTACGACGATTCTAAGTGAAATAAGTCACACAGAAAAAGACACTTATCATAAGATATCACTTCTAGAGGGAATGTAAAAACCGCTACACTTGAACTGAATTACAAAACAGAACAGAGTCACACGTTTAGAAAACACACTATGGCTGCTGAACGGGAAAGGTGAGGTGGGGTGATGCATAAAACAAGGGTTTCAAATTAGCTCAGATACCGTTCCATAAACCCAATATGTAAGAGACAAGACCTATTCCTTTTTCAGTGAACTGGACTCAACACCCCCGATTCACCGCACAAGAATATATCTGACTAGTAAGAATCTTCAAACCTATGTATTGATATCTCTCTGTAAGTGAGTCAAGGGGGTGTAAAGCGGCATAAACACAGCCGTGAAAAGCAGCTAAACCCCATTATAAAAATAAATTACTTTTCAAAACCCGTGAAACAAAGACAGTGAAAGAGAGAGAAATTCTTCCAAAATTCGTTCAGGGGCTGTGATGCAACCTGGATTGACCATATCTAGACCCACAGCTGATTGAGACATAAGGGTGGACACTCTTGGGGCTGAGAGGTTCGGTGAGGTTGGGTGAGCCAACGCAGACCCTTTCAAGTAATACTGCATGGTACCCATCCCACGGGTCCCAAATCTCCAGGTTCAAGGGCATCTTCCTACGTCGAAAACAGGCATGAGAAACCCAGAAGATGGTACACCGTGTGATCGGGAAAGGTTTCTAAAACGCACCTCATTTCTCATCTCCTTTGCTCGGATTCGCCATTCCAGCCGATTTACTAGCCATCTCCCTCCTTGGAGAATCAGCACCTTTACCCTCCTGTTCCGTACAGGTTGCAAATTGTCCTGAGGATGAACGGGAAGAGGGGGAACCAATGAGAGACTAGCTCTGGGTGTTGGGAAAGGCACAGGTCACTCTATTTTCCCATCAGGAAGAAGAATTAAGCACAAGCTCAGCCTGCCCCCCAGAACCAGAAGAGGGCCTGAAGCAATCCTGCGCTTTTGCGGCCAGCTCCCAAAAAAGCGAGTTGAAAAATGGAGCTCAGGGGCACTGCAATTCACAAACCTGCAGAGTTTTAAATGATACCTCTCGTCCACAAATATATTAAGGGAAGGCAACGAAGAGGCTTTGAAAGCAAGGCAGAATTGCAGGAAACAGATTTCAGGAGGTAGATTCGAATCGCCTTGAAAGCACATGAAAAGCGGCAAAACGTGGACAATGATGCCCTTGGCCAAAAAGGGCGTATGCGTTTTTTCCTGAATATATTCAGGAAAAAACGCATACGCACTTTTTGGCCAACCAAGCAAACTGGAAAGGCCAATCAGCGCTCCAAAGAAGTCTCGCTTCCCAGCGGGCAAAAGGGCCATGCGGAAAAAAGTGTCCAAACCAGAAATGCAGGACCGGCCATGGAGAAATGGGAGCCTTGCTACGCTGATGGGCGGGATGTAAATTGCCAACAGCCACTCTGGAGAAGTGTACGGTGTGTTCTGAAACATCTAAAAAACACAGCTTGGAGAGCATAGGGCACTTCCACTCATGGGCGTATAAATTGGGAAAACTAAAAATCAGCAAGACACAGGCACCCCAAAGTTTAGGGCTGCTCTGTTGACAAGAACCCCCACTTCATTACACCTTAAATATCCTAGGAAAGAGAAAAATGGATAAAGAAGTTGGGGTCCTCATGTACAATGGAATATCACTCAGCCATGAAATCAACGTCATAAGGCTAATAGCAGCACGATGAGTGGATTTAGGTACGACGATTCTAAGTGAAATAAGTCACACAGAAAAAGACACTTATCATAAGATATCACTTCTAGAGGGAATGTAAAAACCGCTACACTTGAACTGAATTACAAAACAGAACAGAGTCACACGTTTAGAAAACACACTATGGCTGCTGAACGGGAAAGGTGAGGTGGGGTGATGCATAAAACAAGGGTTTCAAATTAGCTCAGATACCGTTCCATAAACCCAATATGTAAGAGACAAGACCTATTCCTTTTTCAGTGAACTGGACTCAACACCCCCGATTCACCGCACAAGAATATATCTGACTAGTAAGAATCTTCAAACCTATGTATTGATATCTCTCTGTAAGTGAGTCAAGGGGGTGTAAAGCGGCATAAACACAGCCGTGAAAAGCAGCTAAACCCCATTATAAAAATAAATTACTTTTCAAAACCCGTGAAACAAAGACAGTGAAAGAGAGAGAAATTCTTCCAAAATTCGTTCAGGGGCTGTGATGCAACCTGGATTGACCATATCTAGACCCACAGCTGATTGAGACATAAGGGTGGACACTCTTGGGGCTGAGAGGTTCGGTGAGGTTGGGTGAGCCAACGCAGACCCTTTCAAGTAATACTGCATGGTACCCATCCCATGGGTCCCAAATCTCCAGGTTCAAGGGCATCTTCCTACGTCGAAAACAGGCATGAGAAACCCAGAAGATGGTACACCGTGTGATCGGGAAAGGTTTCTAAAACGCACCTCATTTCTCATCTCCTTTGCTCGGGTTCGCCATTCCAGCCGATTTACTACCCATCTCCCTCCTTGGAGAATCAGCACCTTTACCCTCCTGTTCCGTACAGGTTGCAAATTGTCCTGAGGATGAACGGGAAGAGGGGGAACCAATGAGAGACTAGCTCTAGGTGTTGGGAAAGGCACAGGTCACTCTATTTTCCCATCAGGAAGAAGAATTAAGCACAAGCTCAGCCTGCCCCCCAGAACCAGAAGAGGGCCTGAAGCAATCCTGCGCTTTTGCGGCCAGCTCCCAAAAAAGCGAGTTGAAAAATGGAGCTCAGGGGCACTGCAATTCACAAACCTGCAGAGTTTTAAATGATACCTCTCGTCCACAAATATATTAAGGGAAGGCAACGAAGAGGCTTTGAAAGCAAGGCAGAATTGCAGGAAACAGATTTCAGGAGGTAGATTCGAATCGCCTTGAAAGCACATGAAAAGCGGCAAAACGTGGACAATGATGCCCTTGGCCAAAAAGGGCGTATGCGTTTTTTCCTGAATATATTCAGGAAAAAACGCATACGCCCTTTTTGGCCAACCAAGCAACCTGGAAAGGCCAATCAGCGCTCCAAAGAAGTCTCGCTTCCCAGCGGGCAAAAGGGCCATGCGGAAAAAAGTGTCCAAACCAGAAATGCAGGACCGGCCATGGAGAAATGGGAGCCTTGCTACGCTGATGGGCGGGATGTAAATTGCCAACAGCCACTCTGGAGAAGTGTACGGTGTGTTCTGAAACATCTAAAAAACACAGCTTGGAGAGCATAGGGCACTTCCACTCATGGGCGTATAAATTGGGAAAACTAAAAATCAGCAAGACACAGGCACCCCAAAGTTTAGGGCTGCTCTGTTGACAAGAACCCCCACTTCATTACACCTTAAATATCCTAGGAAAGAGAAAAATGGATAAAGAAGTTGTGGTCCTCATGTACAATGGAATATCACTCAGCCATGAAATCAACGTCATAAGGCTAGTAGCAGCACGATGAGTGGATTTAGGTACGACGATTCTAAGTGAAATAAGTCACACAGAAAAAGACACTTATCATAAGATATCACTTCTAGAGGGAATGTAAAAACCGCTACACTTGAACTGAATTACAAAACAGAACAGAGTCACACGTTTAGAAAACTCACTATGGCTGCTGAACGGGAAAGGTGAGGTGGGGTGATGCATAAAACAAGGGTTTCAAATTAGCTCAGATACCGTTCCATAAACCCAATATGTAAGAGACAAGACCTATTCCTTTTTCAGTGAACTGGACTCAACACCCCCGATTCACCGCACAAGAATATGTCTGACTAGTAAGAATCTTCAAACCTATGTATTGATATCTCTCTGTAAGTGAGTCAAGGGGGTGTAAAGCGGCATAAACACAGCCGTGAAAAGCAGCTAAACCCCATTATAAAAATAAATTACTTTTCAAAACCCGTGAAACAAAGACAGTGAAAGAGAGAGAAATTCTTCCAAAATTCGTTCAGGGGCTGTGATGCAACCTGGATTGACCATATCTAGACCCACAGCTGATTGAGACATAAGGGTGGACACTCTTGGGGCTGAGAGGTTCGGTGAGGTTGGGTGAGCCAACGCAGACCCTTTCAAGTAATACTGCATGGTACCCATCCCATGGGTCCCAAATCTCCAGGTTCAAGGGCATCTTCCTACGTCGAAAACAGGCATGAGAAACCCAGAAGATGGTACACCGTGTGATCGGGAAAGGTTTCTAAAACGCACCTCATTTCTCATCTCCTTTGCTCGGGTTCGCCATTCCAGCCGATTTACTAGCCATCTCCCTCCTTGGAGAATCAGCACCTTTACCCTCCTGTTCCGTACAGGTTGCAAATTGTCCTGAGGATGAACGGGAAGAGGGGGAACCAATGAGAGACTAGCTCTGGGTGTTGGGAAAGGCACAGGTCACTCTATTTTCCCATCAGGAAGAAGAATTAAGCACAAGCTCAGCCTGCCCCCCAGAACCAGAAGAGGGCCTGAAGCAATCCTGCGCTTTTGCGGCCAGCTCCCAAAAAAGCGAGTTGAAAAATGGAGCTCAGGGGCACTGCAATTCACAAACCTGCAGAGTTTTAAATGATACCTCTCGTCCACAAATATATTAAGGGAAGGCAACGAAGAGGCTTTGAAAGCAAGGCAGAATTGCAGGAAACAGATTTCAGGAGGTAGATTCGAATCGCCTTGAAAGCACATGAAAAGCGGCAAAACGTGGACAATGATGCCCTTGGCCAAAAAGGGCGTATGCGTTTTTTCCTGAATATATTCAGGAAAAAACGCATACGCCCTTTTTGGCCAACCAAGCCACCTGGAAAGGCCAATCAGCGCTCCAAAGAAGTCTCGCTTCCCAGCGGGCAAAAGGGCCATGCGGAAAAAAGTGTCCAAACCAGAAATGCAGGACCGGCCATGGAGAAATGGGAGCCTTGCTACGCTGATGGGTGGGATGTAAATTGCCAACAGCCACTCTGGAGAAGTGTACGGTGTGTTCTGAAACATCTAAAAAACACAGCTTGGAGAGCATAGGGCACTTCCACTCATGGGCGTATAAATTGGGAAAACTAAAAATCAGCAAGACACAGGCACCCCAAAGTTTAGGGCTGCTCTGTTGACAAGAACCCCCACTTCATTACACCTTAAATATGCTAGGAAAGAGAAAAATGGATAAAGAAGTTGGGGTCCTCATGTACAATGGAATATCACTCAGCCATGAAATCAACGTCATAAGGCTAGTAGCAGCACGATGAGTGGATTTAGGTACGACGATTCTAAGTGAAATAAGTCACACAGAAAAAGACACTTATCATAAGATATCACTTCTAGAGGGAATGTAAAAACCGCTACACTTGAACTGAATTACAAAACAGAACAGAGTCACACGTTTAGAAAACACACTATGGCTGCTGAACGGGAAAGGTGAGGTGGGGTGATGCATAAAACAAGGGTTTCAAATTAGCTCAGATACCGTTCCATAAACCCAATATGTAAGAGACAAGACCTATTCCTTTTTCAGTGAACTGGACTCAACACCCCCTATTCACCGCACAAGAATATATCTGACTAGTAAGAATCTTCAAAACTATGTATTGATATCTCTCTGTAAGTGAGTCACGGGGGTGTAAAGCGGCATAAACACAGCCGTGAAAAGCAGCTAAACCCCATTATAAAAATAAATTACTTTTCAAAACCCGTGAAACAAAGACAGTGAAAGAGAAAGAAATTCTTCCAAAATTCGTTCAGGGGCTGTGATGCAACCTGGATTGACCATATCTAGACCCACAGCTGATTGAGACATAAGGGTGGACACTCTTGGGGCTGAGAGGTTCGGTGAGGTTGGGTGAGCCAACGCAGACCCTTTCAAGTAATACTGCATGGTACCCATCCCATGGGTCCCAAATCTCCAGGTTCAAGGGCATCTTCCTACGTCGAAAACAGGCATGAGAAACCCAGAAGATGGTACACTGTGTGATCGGGAAAGGTTTCTAAAACGCACCTCATTTCTCATCTCCTTTGCTCGGGTTCGCCATTCCAGCCGATTTACTAGCCATCTCCCTCCTTGGAGAATCAGCACCTTTACCCTCCTGTTCCGTACAGGTTGCAAATTGTCCTGAGGATGAACGGGAAGAGGGGGAACCAATGAGAGACTAGCTCTAGGTGTTGGGACAGGCACAGGTCACTCTATTTTCCCATCAGGAAGAAGAATTAAGCACAAGCTCAGCCTGCCCCCCAGAACCAGAAGAGGGCCTGAAGCAATCCTGCGCTTTTGCGGCCAGCTCCCAAAAAAGCGAGTTGAAAAATGGAGCTCAGGGGCACTGCAATTCACAAACCTGCAGAGTTTTAAATGATACCTCTCGTCCACAAATATATTAAGGGAAGGCAACGAAGAGGCTTTGAAAGCAAGGCAGAATTGCAGGAAACAGATTTCAGGAGGTAGATTCGAATCGCCTTGAAAGCACATGAAAAGCGGCAAAACGTGGACAATGATGCCCTTGGCCAAAAAGGGCGTATGCGTTTTTTCCTGAATATATTCAGGAAAAAACGCATACGCCCTTTTTGGCCAACCAAGCAACCTGGAAAGGCCAATCAGCGCTCCAAAGAAGTCTCGCTTCCCAGCGGGCAAAAGGGCCATGCGGAAAAAAGTGTCCAAACCAGAAATGCAGGACCGGCCATGGAGAAATGGGAGCCTTGCTACGCTGATGGGTGGGATGTAAATTGCCAACAGCCACTCTGGAGAAGTGTACGGTGTGTTCTGAAACATCTAAAAAACACAGCTTGGAGAGCATAGGGCACTTCCACTCATGGGCGTATAAATTGGGAAAACTAAAAATCAGCAAGACACAGGCACCCCAAAGTTTAGGGCTGCTCTGTTGACAAGAACCCCCACTTCATTACACCTTAAATATCCTAGGAAAGAGAAAAATGGATAAAGAAGTTGGGGTCCTCATGTACAATGGAATATCACTCAGCCATGAAATCAACGTCATAAGGCTAGTAGCAGCACGATGAGTGGATTTAGGTACGACGATTCTAAGTGAAATAAGTCACACAGAAAAAGACACTTATCATAAGATATCACTTCTAGAGGGAATGTAAAAACCGCTACACTTGAACTGAATTACAAAACAGAACAGAGTCACACGTTTAGGAAACACACTACGGCTGCTGAACGGGAAAGGTGAGGTGGGGTGATGCATAAAACAAGGGTTTCAAATTAGCTCAGATACCGTTCCATAAACCCAATATGTAAGAGACAAGACCTATTCCTTGCTCAGTGAACTGGACTCAACACCCCCTATTCACCGCACAAGAATATATCTGACTAGTAAGAATCTTCAAACCTATGTATTGATATCTCTCTGTAAGTGAGTCAAGGGGGTGTAAAGCGGCATAAACACAGCCGTGAAAAGCAGCTAAACCCCATTATAAAAATAAATTACTTTTCAAAACCCGTGAAACAAAGACAGTGAAAGAGAGAGAAATTCTTCCAAAATTCGTTCAGGGGCTGTGATGCAACCTGGATTGACCATATCTAGACCCACAGCTGACTGAGACATAAGGGTGGACACTCTTGGGGCTGAGAGGTTCGGTGAGGTTGGGTGAGCCAACGCAGACCCTTTCAAGTAATACTGCATGGTTCCCATCCCATGGGTCCCAAATCTCCAGGTTCAAGGGCATCTTCCTACGTCGAAAACAGGCATGAGAAACCCAGAAGATGGTACACCGTGTGATCGGGAAAGGTTTCTAAAACGCACCTCATTTCTCATCTCCTTTGCTCGGGTTCGCCATTCCAGCCGATTTACTAGCCATCTCCCTCCTTGGAGAATCAGCACCTTTAACCTCCTGTTCCGTACAGGTTGCAATTTGTCCTGAGGATGAACGGGAAGAGGGGGAACCAATGAGAGACTAGCTCTAGGTGTTGGGACAGGCACAGGTCACTCTATTTTCCCATCAGGAAGAAGAATTAAGCACAAGCTCAGCCTGCCCCCCAGAACCAGAAGAGGGCCTGAAGCAATCCTGCGCTTTTGCGGCCAGCTCCCAAAAAAGCGAGTTGAAAAATGGAGCTCAGGGGCACTGCAATTCACAAACCTGCAGAGTTTTAAATGATACCTCTCGTCCACAAATATATTAAGGGAAGGCAACGAAGAGGCTTTGAAAGCAAGGCAGAATTGCAGGAAACAGATTTCAGGAGGTAGATTCGAATCGCCTTGAAAGCACATGAAAAGCGGCAAAACGTGGACAATGATGCCCTTGGCCAAAAAGGGCGTATGCGTTTTTTCCTGAATATATTCAGGAAAAAACGCATACGCCCTTTTTGGCCAACCAAGCAACCTGGAAAGGCCAATCAGCGCTCCAAAGAAGTCTCGCTTCCCAGCGGGCAAAAGGGCCATGCGGAAAAAAGTGTCCAAACCAGAAATGCAGGACCGGCCTTGGAGAAATGGGAGCCTTGCTACGCTGATGGGTGGGATGTAAATTGCCAACAGCCACTCTGGAGAAGTGTACGGTGTGTTCTGAAACATCTAAAAAACACAGCTTGGAGAGCATAGGGCACTTCCACTCATGGGCGTATAAATTGGGAAAACTAAAAATCAGCAAGACACAGGCACCCCAAAGTTTAGGGCTGCTCTGTTGACAAGAACCCCCACTTCATTACACCTTAAATATCCTAGGAAAGAGAAAAATGGATAAAGAAGTTGGGGTCCTCATGTACAATGGAATATCACTCAGCCATGAAATCAACGTCATAAGGCTAGTAGCAGCACGATGAGTGGATTTAGGTATGACGATTCTAAGTGAAATAAGTCACACAGAAAAAGACACTTATCATAAGATATCACTTCTAGAGGGAATGTAAAAACCGCTACACTTGAACTGAATTACAAAACAGAACAGAGTCACACGTTTAGGAAACACACTACGGCTGCTGAACGGGAAAGGTGAGGTGGGGTGATGCATAAAACAAGGGTTTCAAATTAGCTCAGATACCGTTCCATAAACCCAATATGTAAGAGACAAGACCTATTCCTTTTTCAGTGAACTGGACTCAACACCCCCTATTCACCGCACAAGAATATATCTGACTAGGAAGAATCTTCAAACCTATGTATTGATATCTCTCTGTAAGTGAGTCAAGGGGGTGTAAAGCGGCATAAACACAGCCGTGAAAAGCAGCTAAACCCCATTATAAAAATAAATTACTTTTCAAAACCCGTGAAACAAAGACAGTGAAAGAGAGAGAAATTCTTACAAAATTCGTTCAGGGGCTGTGATGCAACCTGGATTGACCATATCTAGACCCACAGCTGATTGAGACATCAGGGTGGACACTCTTGGGGCTGAGAGGTTCGGTGAGGTTGGGTGAGCCAACGCAGACCCTTTCAAGTAATACTGCATGGTACCCATCCCATGGGTCCCAAATCTCCAGGTTCAAGGGCATTTTCCTACGTCGAAAACAGGCATGAGAAAGCCAGAAGATGGTACACCGTGTGATCGGGAAAGGTTTCTAAAACGCACCTCATTTCTCATCTCCTTTGCTCGGGTTCGCCATTCCAGCCGATTTACTAGCCATCTCCCTCCTTGGAGAATCAGCACCTTTAACCTCCTGTTCCGTACAGGTTGCAATTTGTCCTGAGGATGAACGGGAAGAGGGGGAACCAATGAGAGACTAGCTCTAGGTGTTGGGACAGGCACAGGTCACTCTATTTTCCCATCAGGAAGAAGAATTAAGCACAAGCTCAGCCTGCCCCCCAGAACCAGAAGAGGGCCTGAAGCAATCCTGCGCTTTTGCGGTCAGCTCCCAAAAAAGCGAGTTGAAAAATGGAGCTCAGGGGCACTGCAATTCACAAACCTGCAGAGTTTTAAATGATACCTCTCGTCCACAAATATATTAAGGGAAGGCAACGAAGAGGCTTTGAAAGCAAGGCAGAATTGCAGGAAACAGATTTCAGGAGGTAGATTCGAATCGCCTTGAAAGCACATGAAAAGCGGCAAAACGTGGACAATGATGCCCTTGGCCAAAAAGGGCGTATGCGTTTTTTCCTGAATATATTCAGGAAAAAACGCATACGCCCTTTTTGGCCAACCAAGCAACCTGGAAAGGCCAATCAGCGCTCCAAAGAAGTCTCGCTTCCCAGCGGGCAAAAGGGCCATGCGGAAAAAAGTGTCCAAACCAGAAATGCAGGACCGGCCATGGAGAAATGGGAGCCTTGCTACGCTGATGGGTGGGATGTAAATTGCCAACAGCCACTCTGGAGAAGTGTACGATGTGTCCTGAAACATCTAAAAAACACAGCTTGGAGAGCATAGGGCACTTCCACTCATGGGCGTATAAATTGGGAAAACTAAAAATCAGCAAGACACAGGCACCCCAAAGTTTAGGGCTGCTCTGTTGACAAGAACCCCCACTTCATTACACCTTAAATATCCTAGGAAAGAGAAAAATGGATAAAGAAGTTGGGGTCCTCATGTACAATGGAATATCACTCAGCCATGAAATCAACGTCATAAGGCTAGTAGCAGCACGATGAGTGGATTTAGGTACGACGATTCTAAGTGAAATAAGTCACACAGAAAAAGACACTTATCATAAGATATCACTTCTAGAGGGAATGTAAAAACCGCTACACTTGAACTGAATTACAAAACAGAACAGAGTCACACGTTTAGGAAACACACTACGGCTGCTGAACGGGAAAGGTGAGGTGGGGTGATGCATAAAACAAGGGTTTCAAATTAGCTCAGATACCGTTCCATAAACCCAATATGTAAGAGACAAGACCTGTTCCTTTTTCAGTGAACTGGACTCAACACCCCCTATTCACCGCACAAGAATATATCTGACTAGTAAGAATCTTCAAACCTATGTATTGATATCTCTCTGTAAGTGAGTCAAGGGGGTGTAAAGTGGCATAAACACAGCCGTGAAAAGCAGCTAAACCCCATTAAAAAATAAATTACTTTTCAAAACCCGTGAAACAAAGACAGTGAAAGAGAGAGAAATTCTTCCAAAATTCGTTCAGGGGCTGTGATGCAACCTGGATTGACCATATCTAGACCCACAGCTGATTGAGACATAAGGGTGGACACTCTTGGGGCTGAGAGGTTCGGTGAGGTTGGGTGAGCCAACGCAGATCCTTTCAAATAATACTGCATGGTACCCATCCCATGGGTCCCAAATCTCCAGGTTCAAGGGCATCTTCCTACGTCGAAAACAGGCATGAGAAACCCAGAAGATGGTACACCGTGTGATCAGGAAAGGTTTCTAAAACGCACCTCATTTCTCATCTCCTTTGCTTGGGTTCGCCATTCCAGCTGATTTACTAGCCATCTCCCTCCTTGGAGAATCAGCACCTTTAACCTCCTGTTCCGTACAGGTTGCAATTTGTCCTGAGGATGAACGGGAAGAGGGGGAACCAATGAGAGACTAGCTCTAGGTGTTGGGACAGGCACAGGTCACTCTATTTTCCCATCAGGAAGAAGAATTAAGCACAAGCTCAGCCTGCCCCCCAGAACCAGAAGAGGGCCTGAAGCAATCCTGCGCTTTTGCGGCCAGCTCCCAAAAAAGCGAGTTGAAAAATGGAGCTCAGGGGCACTGCAATTCACAAACCTGCAGAGTTTTAAATGATACCTCTCGTCCACAAATATATTAAGGGAAGGCAACGAAGAGGCTCTGAAAGCAAGGCAGAATTGCAGGAAACAGATTTCAGGAGGTAGATTCGAATCACCTTGAAAGCACATGAAAAGCGGCAAAACGTGGACAATGATGCCCTTGGCCAAAAAGGGCGTATGCGTTTTTTCCTGAATATATTCAGGAAAAAACGCATACGCCCTTTTTGGCCAACCAAGCAACCTGGAAAGGCCAATCAGCGCTCCAAAGAAGTCTCGCTTCCCAGCGGGCAAAAGGGCCATGCGGAAAAAAGTGTCCAAACCAGAAATGCAGGACCGGCCATGGAGAAATGGGAGCCTTGCTACGCTGATGGGTGGGATGTAAATTGCCAACAGCCACTCTGGAGAAGTGTACGGTGTGTTCTGAAACATCTAAAAAACACAGCTTGGAGAGCATAGGGCACTTCCACTCATGGGCGTATAAATTGGGAAAACTAAAAATCAGCAAGACACAGGCACCCCAAAGTTTAGGGCTGCTCTGTTGACAAGAACCCCCACTTCATTACACCTTAAATATCCTAGGAAAGAGAAAAATGGATAAAGAAGTTGGGGTCCTCATGTACAATGGAATATCACTCAGCCATGAAATCCACGTCATAAGGCTAGTAGCAGCACGATGAGTGGATTTAGGTACGACGATTCTAAGTGAAATAAGTCACACAGAAAAAGACACTTATCATAAGATATCACTTCTAGAGGGAATGTAAAAACCGCTACACTTGAACTGAATTACAAAACAGAACAGAGTCACACGTTTAGAAAACACACTATGGCTGCTGAACGGGAAAGGTGAGGTGGGGTGATGCATAAAACAAGGGTTTCAAATTAGCTCAGATACCATTCCATAAACCCAATATGTAAGAGACAAGACCTATTCCTTTTTCAGTGAACTGGACTCAACACCCCCTATTCACCGCACGAGAATATATCTGACTAGTAAGAATCTTCAAACCTATGTATTGATATCTCTCTGTAAGTGAGTCAAGGGGGTGTAAAGCGGCATAAACACAGCCGTGAAAAGCAGCTAAACCCCATTATAAAAATAAATTACTTTTCAAAACCCGTGAAACAAAGACAGTGAAAGAGAGAGAAATTCTTACAAAATTCGTTCAGGGGCTGTGATGCAACCTGGATTGACCATATCTAGACCCAGAGCTGACTGAGACATAAGGGTGGACACTCTTGGGGCTGAGAGGTTCGGTGAGGTTGGGTGAGCCAACGCAGACCCTTTCAAGTAATACTGCATGGTACCCATCCCATGGGTCCCAAATCTCCAGGTTCAAGGGCATCTTCCTACGTCGAAAAAAGGCATGAGAAAGCCAGAAGATGGTACACCGTGTGATCGGGAAAGGTTTCTAAAACGCACCTCATTTCTCATCTCCTTTGCTCGGGTTCGCCATTCCAGCCGATTTACTAGCCATCTCCCTCCTTGGAGAATCAGCACCTTTAACCTCCTGTTCCGTACAGGTTGCAATTTGTCCTGAGGATGAACGGGAAGAGGGGGAACCAATGAGAGACTAGCTCTAGGTGTTGGGACAGGCACAGGTCACTCTATTTTCCCATCAGGAAGAAGAATTAAGCACAAGCTCAGCCTGCCCCCCAGAACCAGAAGAGGGCCTGAAGCAATCCTGCGATTTTGCGGCCAGCTCCCAAAAAAGCGAGTTGAAAAATGGAGCTCAGGGGCACTGCAATTCACAAACCTGCAGAGTTTTAAATGATACCTCTCGTCCACAAATATATTAAGGAAGGCAACGAAGAGGCTTTGAAAGCAAGGCAGAATTGCAGGAAACAGATTTCAGGAGGTAGATTCGAATCGCCTTGAAAGCACATGAAAAGCGGCAAAACGTGGACAATGATGCCCTTGGCCAAAAAGGGCGTATGCGTTTTTTCCTGAATATATTCAGGAAAAAACGCATACGCCCTTTTTGGCCAACCAAGCCACCTGGAAAGGCCAATCAGCGCTCCAAAGAAGTCTCGCTTCCCAGCGGGCAAAAGGGCCATGCGGAAAAAAGTGTCCAAACCAGAAATGCAGGACCGGCCATGGAGAAATGGGAGCCTTGCTACGCTGACGGGTGGGATGTAAATTGCCAACAGCCACTCTGGAGAAGTGTACGGTGTGTTCTGAAACATCTAAAAAACACAGCTTGGAGAGCATAGGGCACTTTCCACTCATGGGCGTATAAATTGGGAAAACTAAAAATCAGCAAGACACAGGCACCCCAAAGTTTAGGGCTGCTCTGTTGACAAGAACCCCCACTTCATTACACCTTAAATATCCTAGGAAAGAGAAAAATGGATAAAGAAGTTGGGGTCCTCCATGTACAATGGAATATCACTCAGCCATGAAATCCACGTCATAAGGCTAGTAGCAGCACGATGAGTGGATTTAGGTACGACGATTCTAAGTGAAATAAGTCACACAGAAAAAGACACTTATCATAAGATATCACTTCTAGAGGGAATGTAAAAAACCGCTACACTTGAACTGAATTACAAAACAGAACAGAGTCACACGTTTAGAAAACACACTATGGCTGCTGAACGGGAAAGGTGAGGTGGGGGTGATGCATAAAACAAGGGTTTCAAATTAGCTCAGATAACCGTTCCATAAACCCAATATGTAAGAGGACAAGACCTATCCCTTTTTCAGTGAACTGGACTCAACACCCCCTATTCACCACACAAGAATATATCTGACTAGTAAGAAATCTTCAAACCTATGTATTGATATCTCTCTGTAAGTGAGTCAAGGGGTTGTAAAGCGGCATAAACACAGCCGTGAAAAGCAGCTAAACCCCATTATAAAAATAAATTACTTTTCAAAACCCGTGAAACAAAGACAGTGAAAGAGAGAGAAATTCTTACAAAATTCGTTCAAGGGGCTGTGATGCAACCTGGATTGACCATATGCTAGACCCACAGCTGATTGAGACATAAGGGTGGACACTCTTGGGGCTGAGAGGTTCGGTGAGGTTGGGTGAGCCAACGCAGACCCTTTCAAGTAATACTGCATGGTACCCATCCCATGGGTCCCCAAATCTCCAGGTTCAAGGGCATCTTCCTACGTCGAAAACAGGCATGAGAAAGCCAGAAGATGGTACGAAGATGGTACACCGTGTGATCGGGAAAGGTTTCTAAAACGCACCTCATTTCTCATCTCCTTTGCTCGGGTTCGCCATTCCAGCTGATTTACTAGCCATCTCCCTCCTTGGAGAATCAGCACCTTTAACCTCCTGTTCCGTACAGGTTGCAATTTGTCCTGAGGATGAACGGGAAGAGGGGGAACCAATGAGAGACTAGCTCTAGGTGTTGGGACAGGCACAGGTCACTCTATTTTCCCATCAGGAAGAAGAATTAAGCACAAGCTCAGCCTGCCCCCCAGAACCAGAAGAGGGCCTGAAGCAATCCTGTGCTTTGGCGGCCAGCTCCCAAAAAAGCGAGTTGAAAAATGGAGCTCAGGGGCACTGCAATTCACAAACCTGCAGAGTTTTAAATGATACCTCTCGTCCACAAATATATTAAGGGAAGGCAACGAAGAGGCTTTGAAAGCAAGGCAGAATTGCAGGAAACAGATTTCAGGAGGTAGATTCGAATCGCCTTGAAAGCACATGAAAAGCGGCAAAACGTGGACAATGATGCCCTTGGCCAAAAAGGGCGTATGCGTTTTTTCCTGAATATATTCAGGAAAAAACGCATACGCCCTTTTTGGCCAACCAAGCAACCTGGAAAGGCCAATCAGCGCTCCAAAGAAGTCTCGCTTCCCAGCGGGCAAAAGGGCCATGCGGAAAAAAGTGTCCAAACCAGAAATGCAGGACCGGCCATGGAGAAATGGGAGCCTTGCTACGCTGATGGGTGGGATGTAAATTGCCAACAGCCACTCTGGAGAAGTGTACGGTGTGTTCTGAAACATCTAAAAAACACAGCTTGGAGAGCATAGGGCACTTCCACTCATGGGCGTATAAATTGGGAAAACTAAAAATCAGCAAGACACAGGCACCCCAAATTTAGGGGCTGCTCTGTTGACAAGAACCCCCACTTCATTACACCTTAAATATCCTAGGAAAGAGAAAAATGGATAAAGAAGTTGGGGTCCTCATGTACAATGGAATATCACTCAGCCATGAAATCCACGTCATAAGGCTAGTAGCAGCACGATGAGTGGATTTAGGTACGACGATTCTAAGTGAAATAAGTCACACAGAAAAAGACACTTATCATAAGATATCACTTCTAGAGGGAATGTAAAAACCGCTACACTTGAACTGAATTACAAAACAGAACAGAGTCACACGTTTAGAAAACACACTATGGCTGCTGAACGGGAAAGGTGAGGTGGGGTGATGCATAAAACAAGGGTTTCAAATTAGCTCAGATACCGTTCCATAAACCCAATATGTAAGAGACAAGACCTATCCCTTTTTCAGTGAACTGGACTCAACACCCCCTATTCACCACACAAGAATATATCTGACTAGTAAGAATCTTCAAACCTATGTATTGATATCTCTCTGTAAGTGAGTCAAGGGGTTGTAAAGCGGCATAAACACAGCCGTGAAAAGCAGCTAAACCCCATTATAAAAATAAATTACTTTTCAAAACCCGTTAAACAAAGACAGTGAAAGAGAGAGAAATTCTTACAAAATTCGTTCAGGGGCTGTGATGCAACCTGGATTGACCATATCTAGACCCACAGCTGATTGAGACATAAGGGTGGACACTCTTGGGGCTGAGAGGTTCGGTGAGGTTGGGTGAGCCAACGCAGACCCTTTCAAGTAATACTGCATGGTACCCATCCCATGGGTCCCAAATCTCCAGGTTCAAGGGCATCTTCCTACGTCGAAAACAGGCATGAGAAAGCCAGAAGATGGTACACCGTGTGATCGGGAAAGGTTTCTAAAACGCACCTCATTTCTCATCTCCTTTGCTCGGGTTCGCCATTCCAGCTGATTTACTAGCCATCTCCCTCCTTGGAGAATCAGCACCTTTAACCTCCTGTTCCGTACAGGTTGCAATTTGTCCTGAGGATGAACGGGAAGAGGGGGAACCAATGAGAGACTAGCTCTAGGTGTTGGGACAGGCACAGGTCACTCTATTTTCCCATCAGGAAGAAGAATTAAGCACAAGCTCAGCCTGCCCCCCAGAACCAGAAGAGGGCCTGAAGCAATCCTGTGCTTTGGCGGCCAGCTCCCAAAAAAGCGAGTTGAAAAATGGAGCTCAGGGGCACTGCAATTCACAAACCTGCAGAGTTTTAAATGATACCTCTCGTCCACAAATATATTAAGGGAAGGCAACGAAGAGGCTTTGAAAGCAAGGCAGAATTGCAGGAAACAGATTTCAGGAGGTAGATTCGAATCGCCTTGAAAGCACATGAAAAGCGGCAAAACGTGGACAATGATGCCCTTGGCCAAAAAGGGCGTATGCGTTTTTTCCTGAATATATTCAGGAAAAAACGCATACGCCCTTTTTGGCCAACCAAGCAACCTGGAAAGGCCAATCAGCGCTCCAAAGAAGTCTCGCTTCCCAGCGGGCAAAAGGGCCATGCGGAAAAAAGTGTCCAAACCAGAAATGCAGGACCGGCCATGGAGAAATGGGAGCCTTGTTACGCTGATGGGTGGGATGTAAATTGCCAACAGCCACTCTGGAGAAGTGTACGGTGTGTTCTGAAACATCTAAAAAACACAGCTTGGAGAGCATAGGGCACTTCCACTCATGGGCGTATAAATTGGGAAAACTAAAAATCAGCAAGACACAGGCACCCCAAAGTTTAGGGCTGCTCTGTTGACAAGAACCCCCACTTCATTACACCTTAAATATCCTAGGAAAGAGAAAAATGGATAAAGAAGTTGGGGTCCTCATGTACAATGGAATATCACTCAGCCATGAAATCCACGTCATAAGGCTAGTAGCAGCACGATGAGTGGATTTAGGTACGACGATTCTAAGTGAAATAAGTCACACAGAAAAAGACACTTATCATAAGATATCACTTCTAGAGGGAATGTAAAAACCGCTACACTTGAACTGAATTACAAAACAGAACAGAGTCACACGTTTAGAAAACACACTATGGCTGCTGAACGGGAAAGGTGAGGTGGGGTGATGCATAAAACAAGGGTTTCAAATTAGCTCAGATACCGTTCCATAAACCCAATATGTAAGAGACAAGACCTATTCCTTTTTCAGTGAACTGGACTCAACACCCCCTATTCACCGCACAAGAATATATCTGACTAGTAAGAATCTTCAAACCTATGTATTGATATCTCTCTATAAGTGAGTCAAGGGGGTGTAATGCGGCATAAACACAGCCGTGAAAAGCAGCTAAACCCCATTATAAAAATAAATTACTTTTCAAAACCCGTGAAACAAAGGCAGTGAAAGAGAGAGAAATTCTTACAAAATTCGTTCAGGGGCTGTGATGCAACCTGGATTGACCAAATCTAGACCCACAGCTGATTGAGACATAAGGGTGGACACTCTTGGGGCTGAGAGTTTCGGTGAGGTTGGGTGAGCCAACGCAGACCCTTTCAAGTAATACTGCATGGTACCCATCCCATGGGTCCCAAATCTCCAGGTTCAAGGGCATCTTCCTACGTCGAAAACAGGCATGAGAAAGCCAGAAGATGGTACACCGTGTGATCGGGAAAGGTTTCTAAAACGCACCTCATTTCTCATCTCCTTTGCTCGGGTTCGCCATTCCAGCCGATTTACTAGCCATCTCCCTCCTTGGAGAATCAGCACCTTTAACCTCCTGTTCCGTACAGGTTGCAATTTGTCCTGAGGATGAACGGGAAGAGGGGGAACCAATGAGAGACTAGCTCTAGGTGTTGGGACAGGCACAGGTCACTCTATTTTCCCATCAGGAAGAAGAATTAAGCAGAAGCTCAGCCTGCCCCCCAGAACCAGAAGAGGGCCTGAAGCAATCCTGCGCTTTTGCGGCCAGCTCCCAAAAAAGCGAGTTGAAAAATGGAGCTCAGGGGCACTGCAATTCACAAACCTGCAGAGTTTTAAATGATACCTCTCGTCCACAAATATATTAAGGGAAGGCAACGAAGAGGCTTTGAAAGCAAGGCAGAATTGCAGGAAACAGATTTCAGGAGGTAGATTCGAATCGCCTTGAAAGCACATGAAAAGCGGCAAAACGTGGACAATGATGCCCTTGGCCAAAAAGGGCGTATGCGTTTTTTCCTGAATATATTCAGGAAAAAACGCATACGCCCTTTTTGGCCAACCAAGCAACCTGGAAAGGCCAATCAGCGCTCCAAAGAAGTCTCGCTTCCCAGCGGGCAAAAGGGCCATGCGGAAAAAAGTGTCCAAACCAGAAATGCAGGACCGGCCATGGAGAAATGGGAGCCTTGCTACGCTGACGGGTGGGATGTAAATTGCCAACAGCCACTCTGGAGAATTGTACGGTGTGTTCTGAAACATCTAAAAAACACAGCTTGGAGAGCATAGGGCACTTCCACTCATGGGCGTATAAATTGGGAAAACTAAAAATCAGCAAGACACAGGCACCCCAAAGTTTAGGGCTGCTCTGTTGACAAGAACCCCCACTTCATTACACCTTAAATATCCTAGGAAAGAGAAAAATGGATAAAGAAGTTGGGGTCCTCATGTACAATGGAATATCACTCAGCTATGAAATCCACGTCATAAGGCTAGTAGCAGCACGATGAGTGGATTTAGGTACGACGATTCGAAGTGAAATAAGTCACACAGAAAAAGACACTTATCATAAGATATCACTTCTAGAGGGAATGTAAAAACCGCTACACTTGAACTGAATTACAAAACAGAACAGAGTCACACGTTTAGAAAACACACTATGGCTGCTGAACGGGAAAGGTGAGGTGGGGTGATGCATAAAACAAGGGTTTCAAATTAGCTCAGATACCGTTCCATAAACCCAATATGTAAGAGACAAGACCTATCCCTTTTTCAGTGAACTGGACTCAACACCCCCTATTCACCACACAAGAATATATCTGACTAGTAAGAATCTTCAAACCTATGTATTGATATCTCTCTGTAAGTGAGTCAAGGGGTTGTAAAGCGGCATAAACACAGCCGTGAAAAGCAGCTAAACCCCATTATAAAAATAAATTACTTTTCAAAACCCGTGAAACAAAGACAGTGAAAGAGAGAGAAATTCTTACAAAATTCGTTCAGGGGCTGTGATGCAACCTGGATTGACCATATCTAGACCCACAGCTGATTGAGACATAAGGGTGGACACTCTTGGGGCTGAGAGGTTCGGTGAGGTTGGGTGAGCCAACGCAGACCCTTTCAAGTAATACTGCATGGTACCCATCCCATGGGTCCCAAATCTCCAGGTTCAAGGGCATCTTCCTACGTCGAAAACAGGCATAAGAAACCCAGAAGATGGTACACCGTGTGATCGGGAAAGGTTTCTAAAACGCACCTCATTTCTCATCTCCTTTGCTCGGGTTCGCCATTCCAGCTGATTTACTAGCCATCTCCCTCCTTGGAGAATCAGCACCTTTAACCTCCTGTTCCGTACAGGTTGCAATTCGTCCTCAGGATGAACGGGAAGAGGGGGAACCAATGAGAGACTAGCTCTAGGTGTTGGGACAGGCACAGGTCACTCTATTTTCCCATCAGGAAGAAGAATTAAGCAGAAGCTCAGCCTGCCCCCCAGAACCAGAAGAGGGCCTGAAGCAATCCTGCGCTTTTGCGGCCAGCTCCCAAAAAAGCGAGTTGAAAAATGGAGCTCAGGGGCACTGCAATTCACAAACCTGCAGAGTTTTAAATGATACCTCTCGTCCACAAATATATTAAGGGAAGGCAACGAAGAGGCTTTGAAAGCAAGGCAGAATTGCAGGAAACAGATTTCAGGAGGTAGATTCGAATCACCTTGAAAGCACATGAAAAGCGGCAAAACGTGGACAATGATGCCCTTGGCCAAAAAGGGCGTATGCGTTTTTTCCTGAATATATTCAGGAAAAAACGCATACGCCCTTTTTGGCCAACCAAGCAACCTGGAAAGGCCAATCAGCGCTCCAAAGAAGTCTCGCTTCCCAGCGGGCAAAAGGGCCATGCGGAAAAAAGTGTCCAAACCAGAAATGCAGGACCGGCCATGGAGAAATGGGAGCCTTGCTACGCTGATGGGTGGGATGTAAATTGCCAACAGCCACTCTGGAGAAGTGTACGGTGTGTTCTGAAACATCTAAAAAACACAGCTTGGAGAGCATAGGGCACTTCCACTCATGGCCGTATAAATTGGGAAAACTAAAAATCAGCAAGACACAGGCACCCCAAAGTTTAGGGCTGCTCTGTTGACAAGAACCCCCACTTCATTACACCTTAAATATCCTAGGAAAGAGAAAAATGGATAAAGAACTTGGGGTCCTCATGTACAATGGAATATCACTCAGCCATGAAATCCACGTCATAAGGCTAGTAGCAGCACGATGAGTGGATTTAGGTACGACGATTCGAAGTGAAATAAGTCACACAGAAAAAGACACTTATCATAAGATATCACTTCTAGAGGGAATGTAAAAACCGCTACACTTGAACTGAATTACAAAACAGAACAGAGTCACACGTTTAGAAAACACACTATGGCTGCTGAACGGGAAAGGTGAGGTGGGGTGATGCATAAAACAAGGGTTTCAAATTAGCTCAGATACCGTTCCATAAACCCAATATGTAAGAGACAAGACCTATCCCTTTTTCAGTGAACTGGACTCAACACCCCCTATTCACCACACAAGAATATATCTGACTAGTAAGAATCTTCAAACCTATGTATTGATATCTCTCTGTAAGTGAGTCAAGGGGTTGTAAAGCGGCATAAACACAGCCGTGAAAAGCAGCTAAACCCCATTATAAAAATAAATTACTTTTCAAAACCCGTGAAACAAAGACAGTGAAAGAGAGAGAAATTCTTACAAAATTCGTTCAGGGGCTGTGATGCAACCTGGATTGACCATATCTAGACCCACAGCTGATTGAGACATAAGGGTGGACACTCTTGGGGCTGAGAGGTTCGGTGAGGTTGGGTGAGCCAACGCAGACCCTTTCAAGTAATACTGCATGGTACCCATCCCATGGGTCCCAAATCTCCAGGTTCAAGGGCATCTTCCTACGTCGAAAACAGGCATGAGAAAGCCAGAAGATGGTACACCGTGTGATCGGGAAAGGTTTCTAAAACGCACCTCATTTCTCATCTCCTTTGCTCGGGTTCGCCATTCCAGCTGATTTACTAGCCATCTCCCTCCTTGGAGAATCAGCACCTTTAACCTCCTGTTCCGTACAGGTTGCAATTTGTCCTGAGGATGAACGGGAAGAGGGGGAACCAATGAGAGACTAGCTCTAGGTGTTGGGACAGGCACAGGTCACTCTATTTTCCCATCAGGAAGAAGAATTAAGCACAAGCTCAGCCTGCCCCCCAGAACCAGAAGAGGGCCTGAAGCAATCCTGTGCTTTGGCGGCCAGCTCCCAAAAAAGCGAGTTGAAAAATGGAGCTCAGGGGCACTGCAATTCACAAACCTGCAGAGTTTTAAATGATACCTCTCGTCCACAAATATATTAAGGGAAGGCAACGAAGAGGCTTTGAAAGCAAGGCAGAATTGCAGGAAACAGATTTCAGGAGGTAGATTCGAATCGCCTTGAAAGCACATGAAAAGCGGCAAAACGTGGACAATGATGCCCTTGGCCAAAAAGGGCGTATGCGTTTTTTCCTGAATATATTCAGGAAAAAACGCATACGCCCTTTTTGGCCAACCAAGCAACCTGGAAAGGCCAATCAGCGCTCCAAAGAAGTCTCGCTTCCCAGCGGGCAAAAGGGCCATGCGGAAAAAAGTGTCCAAACCAGAAATGCAGGACCGGCCATGGAGAAATGGGAGCCTTGCTACGCTGATGGGTGGGATGTAAATTGCCAACAGCCACTCTGGAGAAGTGTACGGTGTGTTCTGAAACATCTAAAAAACACAGCTTGGAGAGCATAGGGCACTTCCACTCATGGGCGTATAAATTGGGAAAACTAAAAATCAGCAAGACACAGGCACCCCAAAGTTTAGGGCTGCTCTGTTGACAAGAACCCCCACTTCATTACACCTTAAATATCCTAGGAAAGAGAAAAATGGATAAAGAAGTTGGGGTCCTCATGTACAATGGAATATCACTCAGCCATGAAATCCACGTCATAAGGCTAGTAGCAGCACGATGAGTGGATTTAGGTACGACGATTCGAAGTGAAATAAGTCACACAGAAAAAGACACTTATCATAAGATATCACTTCTAGAGGGAATGTAAAAACCGCTACACTTGAACTGAATTACAAAACAGAACAGAGTCACACGTTTAGAAAACACACTATGGCTGCTGAACGGGCAAGGTGAGGTGGGGTGATGCATAAAACAAGGGTTTCAAATTAGCTCAGATACCGTTCCATAAACCCAATATGTAAGAGACAAGACCTATTCCTTTTTCAGTGAACTGGACTCAACACCCCCTATTCACCGCACAAGAATATATCTGACTAGTAAGAATCTTCAAACCTATGTATTGATATCTCTCTATAAGTGAGTCAAGGGGGTGTAAAGCGGCATAAACACAGCCGTGAAAAGCAGCTAAACCCCATTATAAAAATAAATTACTTTTCAAAACCCGTGAAACAAAGGCAGTGAAAGAGAGAGAAATTCTTACAAAATTCGTTCAGGGGCTGTGATGCAACCTGGATTGACCAAATCTAGACCCACAGCTGATTGAGACATAAGGGTGGACACTCTTGGGGCTGAGAGGTTCGGTGAGGTTGGGTGAGCCAACGCAGACCCTTTCAAGTAATACTGCATGGTACCCATCCCATGGGTCCCAAATCTCCAGGTTCAAGGGCATCTTCCTACGTCGAAAACAGGCATGAGAAAGCCAGAAGATGGTACACCGTGTGATCGGGAAAGGTTTCTAAAACGCACCTCATTTCTCATCTCCTTTGCTCGGGTTCGCCATTCCAGCCGATTTACTAGCCATCTCCCTCCTTGGAGAATCAGCACCTTTAACCTCCTGTTCCGTACAGGTTGCAATTTGTCCTGAGGATGAACGGGAAGAGGGGGAACCAATGAGAGACTAGCTCTAGGTGTTGGGACAGGCACAGGTCACTCTATTTTCCCATCAGGAAGAAGAATTAAGCACAAGCTCAGCCTGCCCCCCAGAACCAGAAGAGGGCCTGAAGCAATCCTGCGCTTTTGCGGCCAGCTCCCAAAAAAGCGAGTTGAAAAATGGAGCTCAGGGGCACTGCAATTCACAAACCTGCAGAGTTTTAAATGATACCTCTCGTCCACAAATATATTAAGGGAAGGCAACGAAGAGGCTTTGAAAGCAAGGCAGAATTGCAGGAAACAGATTTCAGGAGGTAGATTCGAATCGCCTTGAAAGCACATGAAAAGCGGCAAAACGTGGACAATGATGCCCTTGGCCAAAAAGGGCGTATGCGTTTTTTCCTGAATATATTCAGGAAAAAACGCATACGCCCTTTTTGGCCAACCAAGCAACCTGGAAAGGCCAATCAGCGCTCCAAAGAAGTCTCGCTTCCCAGCGGGCAAAAGGGCCATGCGGAAAAAAGTGTCCAAACCAGAAATGCAGGACCGGCCATGGAGAAATGGGAGCCTTGCTACGCTGACGGGTGGGATGTAAATTGCCAACAGCCACTCTGGAGAAGTGTACGGTGTGTTCTGAAACATCTAAAAAACACAGCTTGGAGAGCATAGGGCACTTCCACTCATGGGCGTATAAATTGGGAAAACTAAAAATCAGCAAGACACAGGCACCCCAAAGTTTAGGGCTGCTCTGTTGACAAGAACCCCCACTTCATTACACCTTAAATATCCTAGGAAAGAGAAAAATGGATAAAGAAGTTGGGGTCCTCATGTACAATGGAATATCACTCAGCCATGAAATCCACGTCATAAGGCTAGTAGCAGCACGATGAGTGGATTTAGGTACGACGATTCGAAGTGAAATAAGTCACACAGAAAAAGACACTTATCATAAGATATCACTTCTAGAGGGAATGTAAAAACCGCTACACTTGAACTGAATTACAAAACAGAACAGAGTCACACGTTTAGAAAACACACTATGGCTGCTGAACGGGCAAGGTGAGGTGGGGTGATGCATAAAACAAGGGTTTCAAATTAGCTCAGATACCGTTCCATAAACCCAATATGTAAGAGACAAGACCTATTCCTTTTTCAGTGAACTGGACTCAACACCCCCTATTCACCGCACAAGAATATATCTGACTAGTAAGAATCTTCAAACCTATGTATTGATATCTCTCTATAAGTGAGTCAAGGGGGTGTAAAGCGGCATAAACACAGCCGTGAAAAGCAGCTAAACCCCATTATAAAAATAAATTACTTTTCAAAACCCGTGAAACAAAGGCAGTGAAAGAGAGAGAAATTCTTACAAAATTCGTTCAGGGGCTGTGATGCAACCTGGATTGACCAAATCTAGACCCACAGCTGATTGAGACATAAGGGTGGACACTCTTGGGGCTGAGAGGTTCGGTGAGGTTGGGTGAGCCAACGCAGACCCTTTCAAGTAATACTGCATGGTACCCATCCCATGGGTCCCAAATCTCCAGGTTCAAGGGCATCTTCCTACGTCGAAAACAGGCATAAGAAACCCAGAAGATGGTACACCGTGTGATCGGGAAAGGTTTCTAAAACGCACCTCATTTCTCATCTCCTTTGCTCGGGTTCGCCATTCCAGCTGATTTACTAGCCATCTCCCTCCTTGGAGAATCAGCACCTTTAACCTCCTGTTCCGTACAGGTTGCAATTTGTCCTGAGGATGAACGGGAAGAGGGGGAACCAATGAGAGACTAGCTCTAGGTGTTGGGACAGGCACAGGTCACTCTATTTTCCCATCAGGAAGAAGAATTAAGCACAAGCTCAGCCTGCCCCCCAGAACCAGAAGAGGGCCTGAAGCAATCCTGCGCTTTTGCGGCCAGCTCCCAAAAAAGCGAGTTGAAAAATGGAGCTCAGGGGCACTGCAATTCACAAACCTGCAGAGTTTTAAATGATACCTCTCGTCCACAAATATATTAAGGGAAGGCAACGAAGAGGCTTTGAAAGCAAGGCAGAATTGCAGGAAACAGATTTCAGGAGGTAGATTCGAATCGCCTTGAAAGCACATGAAAAGCGGCAAAACGTGGACAATGATGCCCTTGGCCAAAAAGGGCGTATGCGTTTTTTCCTGAATATATTCAGGAAAAAACGCATACGCCCTTTTTGGCCAACCAAGCAACCTGGAAAGGCCAATCAGCGCTCCAAAGAAGTCTCGCTTCCCAGCGGGCAAAAGGGCCATGCGGAAAAAAGTGTCCAAACCAGAAATGCAGGACCGGCCATGGAGAAATGGGAGCCTTGCTACGCTGATGGGTGGGATGTAAATTGCCAACAGCCACTCTGGAGAAGTGTACGGTGTGTTCTGAAACATCTAAAAAACACAGCTTGGAGAGCATAGGGCACTTCCACTCATGGGCGTATAAATTGGGAAAACTAAAAATCAGCAAGACACAGGCACCCCAAAGTTTAGGGCTGCTCTGTTGACAAGAACCCCCACTTCATTACACCTTAAATATCCTAGGAAAGAGAAAAATGGATAAAGAAGTTGGGGTCCTCATGTACAATGGAATATCACTCAGCCATGAAATCCACGTCATAAGGCTAGTAGCAGCACGATGAGTGGATTTAGGTACGACGATTCTAAGTGAAATAAGTCACACAGAAAAAGACACTTATCATAAGATATCACTTCTAGAGGGAATGTAAAAACCGCTACACTTGAACTGAATTACAAAACAGAACAGAGTCACACGTTTAGAAAACACACTATGGCTGCTGAACGGGAAAGGTGAGGTGGGGTGATGCATAAAACAAGGGTTTCAAATTAGCTCCGATACCGTTCCATAAACCCAATATGTAAGAGACAAGACCTATTCCTTTTTCAGTGAACTGGACTCAACACCCCCTATTCACCGCACAAGAATATATCTCACTAGTAAGAATCTTCAAACCTATGTATTGATATCTCTCTATAAGTGAGTCAAGGGGGTGTAAAGCGGCATAAACACAGCCGTGAAAAGCAGCTAAACCCCATTATAAAAATAAATTACTTTTCAAAACCCGTGAAACAAAGGCAGTGAAAGAGAGAGAAATTCTTACAAAATTCGTTCAGGGGCTGTGATGCAACCTGGATTGACCAAATCTAGACCCACAGCTGATTGAGACATAAGGGTGGACACTCTTGGGGCTGAGAGGTTCGGTGAGGTTGGGTGAGCCAACGCAGACCCTTTCAAGTAATACTGCATGGTACCCATCCCATGGGTCCCAAATCTCCAGGTTCAAGGGCATCTTCCTACGTCGAAAACAGGCATGAGAAAGCCAGAAGATGGTACACCGTGTGATCGGGAAAGGTTTCTAAAACGCACCTCATTTCTCATCTCCTTTGCTCGGGTTCGCCATTCCAGCCGATTTACTAGCCATCTCCCTCCTTGGAGAATCAGCACCTTTAACCTCCTGTTCCGTACAGGTTGCAATTTGTCCTGAGGATGAACGGGAAGAGGGGGAACCAATGAGAGACTAGCTCTAGGTGTTGGGACAGGCACAGGTCCCTCTATTTTCCCATCAGGAAGAAGAATTAAGCACAAGCTCAGCCTGCCCCCCAGAACCAGAAGAGGGCCTGAAGCAATCCTGCGCTTTTGCGGCCAGCTCCCAAAAAAGCGAGTTGAAAAATGGAGCTCAGGGGCACTGCAATTCACAAACCTGCAGAGTTTTAAATGATACCTCTCGTCCACAAATATATTAAGGGAAGGCAACGAAGAGGCTTTGAAAGCAAGGCAGAATTGCAGGAAACAGATTTCAGGAGGTAGATTCGAATCGCCTTGAAAGCACATGAAAAGCGGCAAAACGTGGACAATGATGCCCTTGGCCAAAAAGGGCGTATGCGTTTTTTCCTGAATATATTCAGGAAAAAACGCATACGCCCTTTTTGGCCAACCAAGCAACCTGGAAAGGCCAATCAGCGCTCCAAAGAAGTCTCGCTTCCCAGCGGGCAAAAGGGCCATGCGGAAAAAAGTGTCCAAACCAGAAAAGCAGGACCGGCCATGGAGAAATGGGAGCCTTGCTACGCTGATGGGTGGGATGTAAATTGCCAACAGCCACTCTGGAGAAGTGTACGGTGTGTTCTGAAACATCTAAAAAACACAGCTTGGAGAGCATAGGGCACTTCCACTCATGGGCGTATAAATTGGGAAAACTAAAAATCAGCAAGACACAGGCACCCCAAAGTTTAGGGCTGCTCTGTGGACAAGAACCCCCACTTCATTACACCTTAAATATCCTAGGAAAGAGAAAAATGGATAAAGAAGTTGTGGTCCTCATGTACAATGGAATATCACTCAGCCATGAAATCCACGTCATAAGGCTAGTAGCAGCACGATGAGTGGATTTAGGTACGACGATTCTAAGTGAAATAAGTCACACAGAAAAAGACACTTATCATAAGATATCACTTAGAGAGGGAATGTAAAAACCGCTACACTTGAACTGAATTACAAAACAGAACAGAGTCACACGTTTAGAAAACACACTATGGCTGCTGAACGGGAAAGGTGAGGTGGGGTGATGCATAAAACAAGGGTTTCAAATTAGCTCAGATACCGTTCCATAAACCCAATATGTAAGATTCAAGACCTATTCCTTTTTCAGTGAACTGGACTCAACACCCCCTATTCACCGCACAAGAATATATCTGACTAGTAAGAAACTTCAAACCTATGTATTGATATCTCTCTGTAAGTGAGTCAAGGGGGTGTAAAGCGGCATAAACACAGCGTGAAAAGCAGCTAAACCCCATTATAAAAATAAATTACTTTTCAAAACCCGTGAAACAAAGGCAGTGAAAGAGAGAGAAATTCTTACAAAATTCGTTCAGGGGCTGTGATGCAACCTGGATTGACCATATCTAGACCCACAGCTGATTGAGACATAAGGGTGGACACTCTTGGGGCTGAGAGGTTCGGTGAGGTTGGGTGAGCCAACGCAGACCCTTTCAAGTAATACTGCATGGTACCCATCCCATGGGTCCCAAATCTCCAGGTTCAAGGGCATCTTCCTACATCGAAAACAGGCATGAGAAACCCAGAAGATGGTACACCGTGTGATCGGGAAAGGTTTCTAAAACGCACCTCATTTCTCATCTCCTTTGCTCGGGTTCGCCATTCCAGCCGATTTACTAGCCATCTCCCTCCTTGGAGAATCAGCACCTTTAACCTCCTGTTCCGTACAGGTTGCAATTTGTCCTGAGGATGAACGGGAAGAGGGGGAACCAATGAGAGACTAGCTCTAGGTGTTGGGACAGGCACAGGTCACTCTATTTTCCCATCAGGAAGGAGAATTAAGCACAAGCTCAACCTGCCCCCCAGAACCAGAAGAGGGCCTGAAGCAATCCTGCGCTTTTGCGGCCAGCTCCCAAAAAAGCGAGTTGAAAAATGGAGCTCAGGGGCACTGCAATTCACAAACCTGCAGAGTTTTAAATGATACCTCTCGTCCACAAATATATTAAGGGAAGGCAACGAAGAGGCTTTGAAAGCAAGGCAGAATTGCAGGAAACAGATTTCAGGAGGTAGATTCGAATCGCCTTGAAAGCACATGAAAAGCGGCAAAACGTGGACAATGATGCCCTTGGCCAAAAAGGGCGTATGCGTTTTTTCCTGAATATATTCAGGAAAAAACGCATACGCCATTTTTGGCTAACCAAGCAACCTGGAAAGGCCAATCAGCGCTCCAAAGAAGTCTCGCTTCCCAGCAGGCAAAAGGGCCATGCGGAAAAAAGTGTCCAAACCAGAAATGCAGGACCGGCCATGGAGAAATGGGAGCCTTGCTACGCTGATGGGTGGGATGTAAATTGCCAACAGCCACTCTGGAGAAGTGTACGGTGTGTTCTGAAACATCTAAAAAACACAGCTTGGAGAGCATAGGGCACTTCCACTCATGGGCGTATAAATTGGGAAAACTAAAAATCAGCAAGACACAGGCACCCCAAAGTTTAGGGCTGCTCTGTTGACAAGAACCCCCACTTCATTACACCTTCAATATCCTAGGAAAGAGAAAAATGGATAAAGAAGTTGGGGTCCTCATGTACAATGGAATATCACTCAGCCATGAAATCCACGTCATAAGGCTAGTAGCAGCACGATGAGTGGATTTAGGTACGATGATTCTAAGTGAAATAAGTCACACAGAAAAACACACTTATCATAAGATATCACTTAGAGAGGGAATGTAAAAACCGCTACACTTGAACTGAATTACAAAACAGAACAGAGTCACACGTTTAGAAAACACACTACGGCTGCTGAACGGGAAAGGTGAGGTGGGGTGATGCATAAAACAAGGGTTTCAAATTAGCTCAGATACCGTTCCATAAACCCAATATGTAAGAGACAAGACCTATTCCTTTTTCAGTGAACTGGACTCAACACCCCCTATTCACCGCACAAGAATATATCTGACTAGTAAGAATCTTCAAACCTATGTATTGATATCTCTCTGTAAGTGAGTCAAGGGGGTGTAAAGCGGCATAAACACAGCCGTGAAAAGCAGCTAAACCCCATTATAAAAATAAATTACATTTCAAAACCCGTGAAACAAAGGCAGTGAAAGAGAGAGAAATTCTTACAAAATTCGTTCAGGGGCTGTGATGCAACCTGGATTGACCATATCTAGACCCACAGCTGATTGAGACATAAGGGTGCACACTCTTGGGGCTGAGAGGTTCGGTGAGGTTGGGTGAGCCAACGCAGACCCTTTCAAGTAATACTGCATGGTACCCATCCCATGGGTCCCAAATCTCCAGGTTCAAGGGCATCTTCCTACGTCGAAAACAGGCATGAGAAACCCAGAAGATGGTACACCGTGTGATCGGGAAAGGTTTCTAAAACGCACCTCATTTCTCATCTCCTTTGCTCGGGTTCGCCATTCCAGCCGATTTACTAGCCATCTCCCTCCTTGGAGAATCAGCACCTTTACCCTCCTGTTCCATACAGGTTGCAATTTGTCCTGAGGATGAACGGGAAGAGGGGGAACCAATGAGAGACAAGCTCCAGGGGTTGGGACAGGCACAGGTCCCTCTATTTTCCCATCAGGAAGAAGAATTAAGCACAAGCTCAGCCTGCCCCCCAGAACCAGAAGAGGGCCTGAAGCAATCCTGCGCTTTTGCGGCCAGCTCCCAAAAAAGCGAGTTGAAAAATGGAGCTCAGGGGCACTGCAATTCACAAACCTGCAGAGTTTTAAATGATACCTCTCATCCACAAATATATTAAGGGAAGGCAACGAAGAGGCTTTGAAAGCAAGGCAGAATTGCAGGAAACAGATTTCAGGAGGTAGATTCGAATCGCCTTGAAAGCACATGAAAAGCGGCAAAACGTGGACAATGATGCCCTTGGCCAAAAAGGGCGTATGCGTTTTTTCCTGAATATATTCAGGAAAAAACGCATACGCCCTTTTTGGCCAACCAAGCAACCTGGAAAGGCCAATCAGCGCTCCAAAGAAGTCTCGCTTCCCAGCGGGCAAAAGGGCCATGCGGAAAAAAGTGTCCAAACCAGAAATGCAGGACCGGCCATGGAGAAATGGGAGCCTTGCTACGCTGACGGGTGGGATGTAAATTGCCAACAGCCACTCTGGAGAAGTGTACGGTGTGTTCTGAAACATCTAAAAAACACAGCTTGGAGAGCATAGGGCACTTCCACTCATGGGCGTATAAATTGGGAAAACTAAAAATCAGCAAGACACAGGCACCCCAAAGTTTAGGGCTGCTCTGTTGACAAGAACCCCCACTTCATTACACCTTAAATATCCTAGGAAAGAGAAAAATGGATAAAGAAGTTGGGGTCCTCATGTACAATGGAATATCACTCAGCCATGAAATCAACGTCATAAGGCTAGTAGCAGCACGATGAGTGGATTTAGGTACGACGATTCTAAGTGAAATAAGTCACACAGAAAAAGACACTTATCATAAGATATCACTTCTAGAGGGAATGTAAAAACCGCTACACTTGAACTGAATTACAAAACAGAACAGAGTCACACGTTTAGGAAACACACTACGGCTGCTGAACGGGAAAGGTGAGGTGGGGTGATGCATAAAACAAGGGTTTCAAATTAGCTCAGATACCGTTCCATAAACCCAATATGTAAGAGACAAGACCTATTCCTTTTTCAGTGAACTGGACTCAACACCCCCTATTCACCGCACAAGAATATATCTGACTAGTAAGAATCTTCAAACCTATGTATTGATATCTCTCTGTAAGTGAGTCAAGGGGGTGTAAAGCGGCATAAACACAGCCGTGAAAAGCAGCTAAACCCCATTATAAAAATAACTTACTTTTCAAAACCCGTGAAACAAAGGCAGTGAAAGAGAGAGAAATTCTTACAAAATTCGTTCAGGGGCTGAGATGCAACCTGGATTGACCATATCTAGACCCACAGCTGATTGAGACATAAGGGTGGACACTCTTGGGGCTGAGAGGTTCGGTGAGGTTGGGTGAGCCAACGCAGACCCTTTCAAGTAATACTGCATGGTACCCATCCCATGGGTCCCAAATCTCCAGGTTCAAGGGCATCTTCCTACGTCGAAAACAGGCATGAGAAACCCAGAAGATGGTACACCGTGTGATCGGGAAAGGTTTCTAAAACGCACCTCATTTCTCATCTCCTTTGCTTGGGTTCGCCATTCCAGCCGATTTACTAGCCATCTCCCTCCTTGGAGAATCAGCACCTTTAACCTCCTGTTCCGTACAGGTTGCAATTTGTCCTGAGGATGAACGGGAAGAGGGGGAACCAATGAGAGACTAGCTCTAGGTGTTGGGTCAGGCACAGGTCACTCTATTTTCCCATCAGGAAGAAGAATTAAGCACAAGCTCAGCCTGCCCCCCAGAACCAGAAGAGGGCCTGAAGCAATCCTGCGCTTTTGCGGTCAGCTCCCAAAAAAGCGAGTTGAAAAATGGAGCTCAGGGGCACTGCAATTCACAAACCTGCAGAGTTTTAAATGATACCTCTCGTCCACAAATATATTAAGGGAAGGCAACGAAGAGGCTCTGAAAGCAAGGCAGAATTGCAGGAAACAGATTTCAGGAGGTAGATTCGAATCGCCTTGAAAGCACATGAAAAGCGGCAAAACGTGGACAATGATGCCCTTGGCCAAAAAGGGCGTATGCGTTTTTTCCTGAATATATTCAGGAAAAAACGCATACGTCCTTTTTGGCCAACCAAGCAACCTGGAAAGGCCAAGCAGCGCTCCAAAGAAGTCTCGCTTCCCAGCGGGCAAAAGGGCCATGCGGAAAAAAGTGTCCAAACCAGAAATGCAGGACCGGCCATGGAGAAATGGGAGCCTTGCTACGCTGATGGGTGGGATGTAAATTGCCAACAGCCACTCTGGAGAAGTGTACGGTGTGTTCTGAAACATCTAAAAAACACAGCTTGGAGAGCATAGGGCACTTCACTCATGGGCGTATAAATTGGGAAAACTAAAAATCAGCAAGACACAGGCACCCCAAAGTTTAGGGCTGCTCTGTTGACAAGAACCCCCACTTCATTACACCTTAAATATCCTAGGAAAGAGAAAAATGGATAAGGAAGTTGGGGTCCTCATGTACAATGGAATATCACTCAGCCATGAAATCCACGTCATAAGGCTAGTAGCAGCACGATGAGTGGATTTAGGTACGACGATTCTAAGTGAAATAAGTCACACAGAAAAAGACACTTATCATAAGATATCACTTCTAGAGGGAATGTAAAAACCGCTACACTTGAACTGAATTACAAAACAGAACAGAGTCACACGTTTAGGAAACACACTACGGCTGCTGAACGGGAAAGGTGAGGTGGGGTGATGCATAAAACAAGGGTTTCAAATTAGCTCAGATACCGTTCCATAAACCCAATATGTAAGAGACAAGACCTATTCCTTTTTCAGTGAACTGGACTCAACATCCCCTATTCACCGCACAAGAATATATCTGACTAGGAAGAATCTTCAAACCTATGTATTGATATCTCTCTGTAAGTGAGTCAAGGGGGCGTAAAGCGGCATAAACACAGCCGTGAAAAGCAGCTAAACCCCATTATAAAAATAAATTACTTTTCAAAACCCGTGAAACAAAGACAGTGAAAGAGAGAGAAATTCTTACAAAATTCGTTCAGGGGCTGTGATGCAACCTGGATTGACCATATCTAGACCCACAGCTGATTGAGACATAAGGGTGGACACTCTTGGGGCTGAGAGGTTCGGTGAGGTTGGGTGAGCCAACGCAGACCCTTTCAAGTAATACTGCATGGTACCCATCCCATGGGTCCCAAATCTCCAGGTTCAAGGGCATCTTCCTACGTCGAAAACAGGCATGAGAAAGCCAGAAGATGGTACACCGTGTGATCGGGAAAGGTTTCTAAAACGCACCTCATTTCTCATCTCCTTTGCTCGGGTTCGCCATTCCAGCCGATTTACTAGCCATCTCCCTCCTTGGAGAATCAGCACCTTTAACCTCCTGTTCCGTACAGGTTGCAATTTGTCCTGAGGATGAACGGGAAGAGGGGGAACCAATGAGAGACTAGCTCTAGGTGTTGGGACAGGCACAGGTCACTCTATTTTCCCATCAGGAAGAAGAATTAAGCAGAAGCTCAGCCTGCCCCCCAGAACCAGAAGAGGGCCTGAAGCAATCCTGCGCTTTTGCGGCCAGCTCCCAAAAAAGCGAGTTGAAAAATGGAGCTCAGGGGCACTGCAATTCACAAACCTGCAGAGTTTTAAATGATACCTCTCGTCCACAAATATATTAAGGGAAGGCAACGAAGAGGCTTTGAAAGCAAGGCAGAATTGCAGGAAACAGATTTCAGGAGGTAGATTCGAATCGCCTTGAAAGCACATGAAAAGCGGCAAAACGTGGACAATGATGCCCTTGGCCAAAAAGGGCGTATGCGTTTTTTCCTGAATATATTCAGGAAAAAACGCATACGCCCTTTTTGGCCAACCAAGCCACCTGGAAAGGCCAATCAGCGCTCCAAAGATGTCTCGCTTCCCAGCGGGCAAAAGGGCCATGCGGAAAAAAGTGTCCAAACCAGAAATGCAGGACCGGCCATGGAGAAATGGGAGCCTTGCTACACTGATGGGTGGGATGTAAATTGCCAACAGCCACTCTGGAGAAGTGTACGGTGTGTTCTGAAACATCTAAAAAACACAGCTTGGAGAGCATAGGGCACTTCCACTCATGGGCGTATAAATTGGGAAAACTAAAAATCAGCAAGACAGAGGCACCCCAAAGTTTAGGGCTGCTCTGTTGACAAGAACCCCCACTTCATTACACCTTAAATATCCTAGGAAAGAGAAAAATGGATAAAGAAGTTGTGGTCCTCATGTACAATGGAATATCACTCAGCCATGAAATCCACGTCATAAGGCTAGTAGCAGCACGATGAGTGGAATTATGTACGACGATTCTAAGTGAAATAAGTCACACAGAAAAGACACTTATCATAAGATATCACTTCTAGAGGGAATGTAAAAACCGCTACACTTGAACTGAATTGCAAAACAGAACAGAGTCACACGTTTAGGAAACACACTATGGCTGCTGAACAGGAAAGGTGAGGTGGGGTGATGCATAAAACAAGGGTTTCAAATTAGCTCAGATACCGTTCCATAAACCCAATATGTAAGAGACAAGACCTATTCCTTTTTCAGTGAACTGGACTCAACACCCCCTATTCACCGCACAAGAATATATCTGACTAGTAAGAATCTTCAAACCTATGTATTGATATCTCTCTGTAAGTGAGTCAAGGGGGTGTAAAGCGGCATAAACACAGCCGTGAAAAGCAGCTAAACCCCATTATAAAAATAAATTACTTTTCAAAACCCGTGAAACAAAGGCAGTGAAAGAGAGAGAAATTCTTACAAAATTCGTTCAGGGGCTGTGATGCAACCTGGATTGACCATATCTAGACCCACAGCTGATTGAGACATAAGGGTGGACACTCTTGGGGCTGAGAGGTTCGGTGAGGTTGGGTGAGCCAACGCAGACCCTTTCAAGTAATACTGCATGGTACCCATCCCATGGGTCCCAAATCTCCAGGTTCAAGGGCATCTTCCTACGTCGAAAACAGGCATGAGAAACCCAGAAGATGGTACACCGTGTGATCGGGAAAGGTTTCTAAAACGCACCTCATTTCTCATCTCCTTTGCTTGGGTTCGCCATTCCAGCCGATTTACTAGCCATCTCCCTCCTTGGAGAATCAGCACCTTTAACCTCCTGTTCCGTACAGGTTGCAATTTGTCCTGAGGATGAACGGGAAGAGGGGGAACCAATGAGAGACTAGCTCTAGGTGTTGGGTCAGGCACAGGTCACTCTATTTTCCCATCAGGAAGAAGAATTAAGCACAAGCTCAGCCTGCCCCCCAGAACCAGAAGAGGGCCTGAAGCAATCCTGCGCTTTTGCGGTCAGCTCCCAAAAAACCGAGTTGAAAAATGGAGCTCAGGGGCACTGCAATTCACAAACCTGCAGAGTTTTAAATGATACCTCTCGTCCACAAATATATTAAGGGAAGGCAACGAAGAGGCTCTGAAAGCAAGGCAGAATTGCAGGAAACAGATTTCAGGAGGTAGATTCGAATCGCCTTGAAAGCACATGAAAAGCGGCAAAACGTGGACAATGATGCCCTTGGCCAAAAAGGGCGTATGCGTTTTTTCCTGAATATATTCAGGAAAAAACGCATACGTCCTTTTTGGCCAACCAAGCAACCTGGAAAGGCCAAGCAGCGCTCCAAAGAAGTCTCGCTTCCCAGCGGGCAAAAGGGCCATGCGGAAAAAAGTGTCCAAACCAGAAATGCAGGACCGGCCATGGAGAAATGGGAGCCTTGCTACGCTGATGGGTGGGATGTAAATTGCCAACAGCCACTCTGGAGAAGTGTACGGTGTGTTCTGAAACATCTAAAAAACACAGCTTGGAGAGCATAGGGCACTTCCACTCATGGGCGTATAAATTGGGAAAACTAAAAATCAGCAAGACACAGGCACCCCAAAGTTTAGGGCTGCTCTGTTGACAAGAACCCCCACTTCATTACACCTTAAATATCCTAGGAAAGAGAAAAATGGATAAGGAAGTTGGGGTCCTCATGTACAATGGAATATCACTCAGCCATGAAATCCACGTCATAAGGCTAGTAGCAGCACGATGAGTGGATTTAGGTACGACGATTCTAAGTGAAATAAGTCACACAGAAAAAGACACTTATCATAAGATATCACTTCTAGAGGGAATGTAAAAACCGCTACACTTGAACTGAATTACAAAACAGAACAGAGTCACACGTTTAGGAAACACACTACGGCTGCTGAACGGGAAAGGTGAGGTGGGGTGATGCATAAAACAAGTGTTTCAAATTAGCTCAGATACCGTTCCATAAACCCAATATGTAAGAGACAAGACCTATTCCTTTTTCAGTGAACTGGACTCAACACCCCCTATTCACCGCACAAGAATATATCTGACTAGGAAGAATCTTCAAACCTATGTATTGATATCTCTCTGTAAGTGAGTCAAGGGGGCGTAAAGCGGCATAAACACAGCCGTGAAAAGCAGCTAAACCCCATTATAAAAATAAATTACTTTTCAAAACCCGTGAAACAAAGACAGTGAAAGAGAGAGAAATTCTTACAAAATTCGTTCAGGGGCTGTGATGCAACCTGGATTGACCATATCTAGACCCACAGCTGATTGAGACATAAGGGTGGACACTCTTGGGGCTGAGAGGTTCGGTGAGGTTGGGTGAGCCAACGCAGACCCTTTCAAGTAATACTGCATGGTACCCATCCCATGGGTCCCAAATCTCCAGGTTCAAGGGCATCTTCCTACGTCGAAAACAGGCATGAGAAAGCCAGAAGATGGTACACCGTGTGATCGGGAAAGGTTTCTAAAACGCACCTCATTTCTCATCTCCTTTGCTCGGGTTCGCCATTCCAGCCGATTTACTAGCCATCTCCCTCCTTGGAGAATCAGCACCTTTAACCTCCTGTTCCGTACAGGTTGCAATTTGTCCTGAGGATGAACGGGAAGAGGGGGAACCAATGAGAGACTAGCTCTAGGTGTTGGGACAGGCACAGGTCACTCTATTTTCCCATCAGGAAGAAGAATTAAGCAGAAGCTCAGCCTGCCCCCCAGAACCAGAAGAGGGCCTGAAGCAATCCTGCGCTTTTGCGGACAGCTCCCAAAAAAGCGAGTTGAAAAATGGAGCTCAGGGGCACTGCAATTCACAAACCTGCAGAGTTTTAAATGATACCTCTCGTCCACAAATATATTAAGGGAAGGCAACGAAGAGGCTTTGAAAGCAAGGCAGAATTGCAGGAAACAGATTTCAGGAGGTAGATTCGAATCGCCTTGAAAGCACATGAAAAGCGGCAAAACGTGGACAATGATGCCCTTGGCCAAAAAGGGCGTATGCGTTTTTTCCTGAATATATTCAGGAAAAAACGCATACGCCCTTTTTGGCCAACCAAGCCACCTGGAAAGGCCAATCAGCGCTCCAAAGATGTCTCGCTTCCCAGCGGGCAAAAGGGCCATGCGGAAAAAAGTGTCCAAACCAGAAATGCAGGACCGGCCATGGAGAAATGGGAGCCTTGCTACGCTGATGGGTGGGATGTAAATTGCCAACAGCCACTCTGGAGAAGTGTACGGTGTGTTCTGAAACATCTAAAAAACACAGCTTGGAGAGCATAGGGCACTTCCACTCATGGGCGTATAAATTGGGAAAACTAAAAATCAGCAAGACAGAGGCACCCCAAAGTTTAGGGCTGCTCTGTTGACAAGAACCCCCACTTCATTACACCTTAAATATCCTAGGAAAGAGAAAAATGGATAAAGAAGTTGTGGTCCTCATGTACAATGGAATATCACTCAGCCATGAAATCCACGTCATAAGGCTAGTAGCAGCACGATGAGTGGAATTATGTACGACGATTCTAAGTGAAATAAGTCACACAGAAAAGACACTTATCATAAGATATCACTTCTAGAGGGAATGTAAAAACCGCTACACTTGAACTGAATTGCAAAACAGAACAGAGTCACACGTTTAGGAAACACACTATGGCTGCTGAACGGGAAAGGTGAGGTGGGGTGATGCATAAAACAAGGGTTTCAAATTAGCTCAGATACCGTTCCATAAACCCAATATGTAAGAGACAAGACCTATTCCTTTTTCAGTGAACTGGACTCAACACCCCCTATTCACCGCACAAGAATATATCTGACTAGTAAGAATCTTCAAACCTATGTATTGATATCTCTCCGTAAGTGAGTCAAGGGGGTGTAAAGCGGCATAAATACAGCCGTGAAAAGCAGCTAAACCCCAATATAAAAATAAATTACTTTTCAAAACCCGTGAAACAAAGACAGTGAAAGAGAGAGAAATTCTTACAAAATTCGTTCAGGGGCTGTGATGCAACCTGGATTGACCATATCTAGACCCACAGCTGATTGAGACATAAGGGTGGACACTCTTGGGGCTGAGAGGTTCGGTGAGGTTGGGTGAGCCAACACAGACCCTTTCAAGTAATACTGCATGGTACCCATCCCATGGGTCCCAAATCTCCAGGTTCAAGGGCATCTTCCTATGTCGAAAACAGGCATGAGAAACCCAGAAGATGGTACACCGTGTGATCGGGAAAGGTTTCTAAAACGCACCTCATTTCTCATCTCCTTTGCTCGGGTTCGCCATTCCAGCCGATTTACTAGCCATCTCCCTCCTTGGAGAATCAGCACCTTTAACCTCCTGTTCCGTACAGGTTGCAATTTGTCCTGAGGATGAACGGGAAGAGGGGGAACCAATGAGAGACTAGCTCTAGGTGTTGGGACAGGCACAGGTCACTCTATTTTCCCATCAGGAAGAAGAATTAAGCACAAGCTCAGCCTGCCCCCCAGAACCAGAAGAGGGCCTGAAGCAATCCTGCGCTTTTGCGGCCAGCTCCCAAAAAAGCGAGTTGAAAAATGGAGCTCAGGGGCACTGCAATTCACAAACCTGCAGAGTTTTAAATGATACCTCTCGTCCACAAATATATTAAGGGAAGGCAACAAAGAGGCTTTGAAAGCAAAGCAGAATTGCAGGAAACAGATTTCAGGAGGTAGATTCGAATCGCCTTGAAAGCACATGAAAAGCGGCAAAACGTGGACAATGATGCCCTTGGCCAAAAAGGGCGTATGCGTTTTTTCCTGAATATATTCAGGAAAAAACGCATACGCCCTTTTTGGCCAACCAAGCAACCTGGAAAGGCCAATCAGCGCTCCAAAGAAGTCTCGCTTCCCAGCGGGCAAAAGGGCCATGCGGAAAAAAGTGTCCAAACCAGAAATGCAGGACCGGCCATGGAGAAATGGGAGCCTTGCTACGCTGATGGGTGGGATGTAAATTGCCAACAGCCACTCTGGAGAAGTGTACGGTGTGTTCTGAAACATCTAAAAAACACAGCTTGGAGAGCATAGGGCACTTCCACTCATGGGCGTATAAATTGGGAAAACTAAAAATCAGCAAGACACAGGCACCCCAAAGTTTAGGGCTGCTCTGTTGACAAGAACCCCCACTTCATTACACCTTAAATATCCTAGGAAAGAGAAAAATGGATAAAGAAGTTGTGGTCCTCATGTACAATGGAATATCACTCAGCCATGAAATCCACGTCATAAGGCTAGTAGCAGCACGATGAGTGGATTTAGGTACGACGATTCTAAGTGAAATAAGTCACACAGAAAAGACACTTATCATAAGATATCACTTCTAGAGGGAATGTAAAAACCGCTACACTTGAACTGAATTGCAAAACAGAACAGAGTCACACGTTTAGGAAACACACTATGGCTGCTGAACGGGAAAGGTGAGGTGGGGTGATGCATAAAACAAGTGTTTCAAATTAGCTCAGATACCGTTCCATAAACCCAATATGTAAGAGACAAGACCTATTCCTTTTTCAGTGAACTGGACTCAACACCCCCTATTCACCGCACAAGAATATATCTGACTAGGAAGAATCTTCAAACCTATGTATTGATATCTCTCTGTAAGTGAGTCAAGGGGGCGTAAAGCGGCATAAACACAGCCATGAAAAGCAGCTAAACCCCATTATAAAAATAAATTACTTTTCAAAACCCGTGAAACAAAGACAGTGAAAGAGAGAGAAATTCTTACAAAATTCGTTCAGGGGCTGTGATGCAACCTGGATTGACCATATCTAGACCCACAGCTGATTGAGACATAAGGGTGGACACTCTTGGGGCTGAGAGGTTCGGTGAGGTTGGGTGAGCCAACGCAGACCCTTTAAAGTAATACTGCATGGTACCCATCCCATGGGTCCCAAATCTCCAGGTTCAAGGGCATCTTCCTACGTCGAAAACAGGCATGAGAAACCCAGAAGATGGTACACCGTGTGATCGGGAAAGGTTTCTAAAACGCACCTCATTTCTCATCTCCTTTGCTCGGGTTCGCCATTCCAGCCGATTTACTAGCCATCTCCCTCCTTGGAGAATCAGCACCTTTAACCTCCTGTTCCGTACAGGTTGCAATTTGTCCTGAGGATGAACGGGAAGAGGGGGAACCAATGAGAGACTAGCTCTAGGTGTTGGGACAGGCACAGGTCACTCTATTTTCCCATCAGGAAGAAGAATTAAGCAGAAGCTCAGCCTGCCCCCCAGAACCAGAAGAGGGCCTGAAGCAATCCTGCGCTTTTGCGGCCAGCTCCCAAAAAAGCGAGTTGAAAAATGGAGCTCAGGGGCACTGCAATTCACAAACCTGCAGAGTTTTAAATGATACCTCTCGTCCACAAATATATTAAGGGAAGGCAACGAAGAGGCTTTGAAAGCAAGGCAGAATTGCAGGAAACAGATTTCAGGAGGTACATTCGAATCGCCTTGAAAGCACATGAAAAGCGGCAAAACGTGGACAATGATGCCCTTGGCCAAAAAGGGCGTATGCGTTTTTTCCTGAATATATTCAGGAAAAAACGCATACGCCCTTTTTGGCCAACCAAGCAACCTGGAAAGGCCAATCAGCGCTCCAAAGAAGTCTCGCTTCCCAGCGGGCAAAAGGGCCATGCGGAAAAAAGTGTCCAAACCAGAAATGCAGGACCGGCCATGGAGAAATGGGAGCCTTGCTACGCTGATGGGTGGGATGTAAATTGCCAACAGCCACTCTGGAGAAGTGTACGGTGTGTTCTGAAACATCTAAAAAACACAGCTTGGAGAGCATAGGGCACTTCCACTCATGGGCGTATAAATTGGGAAAACTAAAAATCAGCAAGACACAGGCACCCCAAAGTTTAGGGCTGCTCTGTTGACAAGAACCCCCACTTCATTACACCTTAAATATCCTAGGAAAGAGAAAAATGGATAAAGAAGTTGGGGTCCTCATGTACAATGGAATATCACTCAGCCATGAAATCAACGTCATAAGGCTAGTAGCAGCACGATGAGTGGATTTAGGTACGACGATTCTAAGTGAAATAAGTCACACAGAAAAAGACACTTATCATAAGATATCACTTCTAGAGGGAATGTAAAAACCGCTACACTTGAACTGAATTACAAAACAGAACAGAGTCACACGTTTAGGAAACACACTACGGCTGCTGAACGGGAAAGGTGAGGTGGGGTGATGCATAAAACAAGGGTTTCAAATTAGCTCAGATACCGTTCCATAAACCCAATATGTAAGAGACAAGACCTGTTCCTTTTTCAGTGAACTGGACTCAACACCCCCTATTCACCGCACAAGAATATATCTGACTAGTAAGAATCTTCAAACCTATGTATTGATATCTCTCCGTAAGTGAGTCAAGGGGGTGTAAAGCGGCATAAACACAGCCGTGAAAAGCAGCTAAACCCCATTATAAAAATAAATTACTTTTCAAAACCCGTGAAACAAAGACAGTGAAAGAGAGAGAAATTCTTACAAAATTCGTTCAGGGGCTGTGATGCAACCTGGATTGACCATATCTAGACCCACAGCTGATTGAGACATAAGGGTGGACACTCTTGGGGCTGAGAGGTTCGGTGAGGTTGGGTGAGCCAACGCAGACCCTTTCAAGTAATACTGCATGGTACCCATCCCATGGGTCCCAAATCTCCAGGTTCAAGGGCATCTTCCTACGTCGAAAACAGGCATGAGAAAGCCAGAAGATGGTACACCGTGTGATCGGGAAAGGTTTCTAAAACGCACCTCATTTCTCATCTCCTTTGCTCGGGTTCGCCATTCCAGCCGATTTACTAGCCATCTCCCTCCTTGGAGAATCAGCACCTTTAACCTCCTGTTCCGTACAGGTTGCAATTTGTCCTGAGGATGAACGGGAAGAGGGGGAACCAATGAGAGACTAGCTCTAGGTGTTGGGACAGGCACAGGTCACTCTATTTTCCCATCAGGAAGAAGAATTAAGCACAAGCTCAGCCTGCCCCCCAGAACCAGAAGAGGGCCTGAAGCAATCCTGCGCTTTGGCGGCCATCTCCCAAAAAAGCAAGTTGAAAAATGGAGCTCAGGGGCACTGCAATTCACAAACCTGCAGAGTTTTAAATGATACCTCTCGTCCACAAATATATTAAGGGAAGGCAACGAAGAGGCTTTGAAAGCAAGGCAGAATTGCAGGAAACAGATTTCAGGAGGTAGATTCGAATCGCCTTGAAAGCACATGAAAAGCGGCAAAACGTGGACAATGATGCCCTTGGCCAAAAAGGGCGTATGCGTTTTTTCCTGAATATATTCAGGAAAAAACGCATACGCCCTTTTTGGCCAACCAAGCAACCTGGAAAGGCCAATCAGCGCTCCAAAGAAGTCTCGCTTCCCAGCGGGCAAAAGGGCCATGCGGAAAAAAGTGTCCAAACCAGAAAAGCAGGACCGGCCATGGAGAAATGGGAGCCTTGCTACGCTGATGGGTGGGATGTAAATTGCCAACAGCCACTCTGGAGAAGTGTACGGTGTGTTCTGAAACATCTAAAAAACACAGCTTGGAGAGCATAGGGCACTTCCACTCATGGGCGTATAAATTGGGAAAACTAAAAATCAGCAAGACACAGGCACCCCAAAGTTTAGGGCTGCTCTGTTGACAAGAACCCCCAATTCATTACACCTTAAATACCCTAGGAAAGAGAAAAATGGATAAAGAAGTTGTGGTCCTCATGTACAATGGAATATCACTCAGCCATGAAATCAACGTCATAAGGCTAGTAGCAGCACGATGAGTGGATTTAGGTACGAAGATTCTAAGTGAAATAAGTCACACAGAAAAAGACACTTATCATAAGATATCACTTCTAGAGGGAATGTAAAAACCGCTACACTTGAACTGAATTGCAAAACAGAACAGAGTCACACGTTTAGGAAACACACTATGGCTGCTGAACGGGAAAGGTGAGGTGGGGTGATGCATAAAACAAGGGTTTCAAATTAGCTCCGATACCGTTCCATAAACCCAATATGTAAGAGACAAGACCTATTCCTTTTTCAGTGAACTGGACTCAACACCCCCTATTCACCGCACAAGAATATATCTGACTAGTAAGAATCTTCAAACCTATGTATTGATATCTCTCCGTAAGTGAATCAAGGGGGTGTAAAGCGGCATAAACACAGCCGTGAAAAGCAGCTAAACCCCATTATAAAAATAAATTACTTTTCAAAACCCGTGAAACAAAGACAGTGAAAGAGAGAGAAATTCTTACAAAATTCGTTCAGGGGCTGTGATGCAACCTGGATTGACCATATCTAGACCCACAGCTGATTGAGACATAAGGGTGGACACTCTTGGGGCTGAGAGGTTCGGTGAGGTTGGGTGAGCCAACGCAGACCCTTTCAAGTAATACTGCATGGTACCCATCCCATGGGTCCCAAATCTCCAGGTTCAAGGGCATCTTCCTACGTCGAAAACAGGCATGAGAAACCCAGAAGATGGTACACCGTGTGATCGGGAAAGGTTTTCTAAAACGCACCTCATTTCTCATCTCCTTTACTCGGGTTCGCCATTCCAGCCGAATTACTAGCCATCTCCCTCCTTGGAGAATCAGCACCTTTAACCTCCTGTTCCGTACAGGTTGCAATTTGTCCTGAGGATGAACGGGAAGAGGGGGAACCAATGAGAGACTAGCTCTACGTGTTGGGACAGGCACAGGTCACTCTATTTTCCCATCAGGAAGAAGAATTAAGCACAAGCTCAGCCTGCCCCCCAGAACCAGAAGAGGGCCTGAAGCAATCCTGCGCTTTGGCGGCCAGCTCCCAAAAAAGCGAGTTGAAAAATGGAGCTCAGGGGCACTGCAATTCACAAACCTGCAGAGTTTTAAATGATACCTCTCGTCCACAAATATATTAAGGGAAGGCAACGAAGAGGCTTTGAAAGCAAGGCAGAATTGCAGGAAACAGATTTCAGGAGGTAGATTCGAATCGCCTTGAAAGCACATGAAAAGCGGCAAAACGTGGACAATGATGCCCTTGGCCAAAAAGGGCGTATGCGTTTTGTCCTGAATATATTCAGGAAAAAACGCATACGCCCTTTTTGGCCAACCAAGCAACCTGGAAAGGCCAATCAGCGCTCCAAAGAAGTCTCGCTTCCCAGCGGGCAAAAGGGCCATGCGGAAAAAAGTGTCCAAACCAGAAAGGCAGGACCGGCCATGGAGAAATGGGAGCCTTGCTACGCTGACGGGTGGGATGTAAATTGCCAACAGCCACTCTGGAGAAGTGTACGGTGTGTTCTGAAACATCTAAAAAACACAGCTTGGAGAGCATAGGGCACTTCCACTCATGGGCGTATAAATTGGGAAAACTAAAAATCAGCAAGACACAGGCACCCCAAAGTTTAGGGCTGCTCTGTTGACAAGAACCCCCACTTCATTACACCTTAAATATCCTAGGAAAGAGAAAAATGGATAAAGAAGTTGGGGTCCTCATGTACAATGGAATATCACTCAGCCATGAAATCCACGTCATAAGGCTAGTAGCAGCACGATGAGTGGATTTAGGTACGACGATTCGAAGTGAAATAAGTCACACAGAAAAAGACACTTATCATAAGATATCACTTCTAGAGGGAATGTAAAAACCGCTACACTTGAACTGAATTACAAAACAGAACAGAGTCACACGTTTAGAAAACACACTATGGCTGCTGAACGGGAAAGGTGAGGTGGGGTGATGCATAAAACAAGGGTTTCAAATTAGCTCAGATACCGTTCCATAAACCCAATATGTAAGAGACAAGACCTATCCCTTTTTCAGTGAACTGGACTCAACACCCCCTATTCACCACACAAGAATATATCTGACTAGTAAGAATCTTCAAACCTATGTATTGATATCTCTCTGTAAGTGAGTCAAGGGGTTGTAAAGCGGCATAAACACAGCCGTGAAAAGCAGCTAAACCCCATTATAAAAATAAATTACTTTTCAAAACCCGTGAAACAAAGACAGTGAAAGAGAGAGAAATTCTTACAAAATTCGTTCAGGGGCTGTGATGCAACCTGGATTGACCATATCTAGACCCACAGCTGATTGAGACATAAGGGTGGACACTCTTGGGGCTGAGAGGTTCGGTGAGGTTGGGTGAGCCAACGCAGACCCTTTCAAGTAATACTGCATGGTACCCATCCCATGGGTCCCAAATCTCCAGGTTCAAGGGCATCTTCCTACGTCGAAAACAGGCATGAGAAACCCAGAAGATGGTACACCGTGTGATCGGGAAAGGTTTTCTAAAACGCACCTCATTTCTCATCTCCTTTACTCGGGTTCGCCATTCCAGCCGATTTACTAGCCATCTCTCTCCTTGGAGAATCAGCACCTTTAACCTCCTGTTCCGTACAGGTTGCAATTTGTCCTGAGGATGAACGGGAAGAGGGGGAACCAATGAGAGACTAGCTCTAGGTGTTGGGACAGGCACAGGTCACTCTATTTTCCCATCAGGAAGAAGAATTAAGCACAAGCTCAGCCTGCCCCCCAGAACCAGAAGAGGGCCTGAAGCAATCCTGCGCTTTTGCGGCCAGCTCCCAAAAAAGCGAGTTGAAAAATGGAGCTCAGGGGCACTGCAATTCACAAACCTGCAGAGTTTTAAATGATACCTCTCGTCCACAAATATATTAAGGGAAGGCAACGAAGAGGCTTTGAAAGCAAGGCAGAATTGCAGGAAACAGATTTCAGGAGGTAGATTCGAATCGCGTTGAAAGCACATGAAAAGCGGCAAAACGTGGACAATGATGCCCTTGGCCAAAAAGGGCGTATGCGTTTTTTCCTGAATATATTCAGGAAAAAACGCATACGCCCTTTTTGGCCAACCAAGCAACCTGGAAAGGCCAATCAGCGCTCCAAAGAAGTCTCGCTTCCCAGCGGGCAAAAGGGCCATGCGGAAAAAAGTGTCCAAACCAGAAATGCAGGACCGGCCATGGAGAAATGGGAGCCTTGCTACGCTGATGGGTGGGATGTAAATTGCCAACAGCCACTCTGGAGAAGTGTACGGTGTGTTCTGAAACATCTAAAAAACACAGCTTGGAGAGCATAGGGCACTTCCACTCATGGGCGTATAAATTGGGAAAACTAAAAATCAGCAAGACACAGGCACCCCAAAGTTTAGGGCTGCTCTGTGGACAGGAACCCCCACTTCATTACACCTTAAATATCCTAGGAAAGAGAAAAATGGATAAAGAAGTTGTGGTCCTCATGTACAATGGAATATCACTCAGCCATGAAATCAACGTCATAAGGCTAGTAGCAGCACGATGAGTGGATTTAGGTACGACGATTCTAAGTGAAATAAGTCACACAGAAAAAGACACTTATCATAAGATATCACTTAGAGAGGGAATGTAAAAACCGCTACACTTGAACTGAATTGCAAAACAGAACAGAGTCACACGTTTAGGAAACACACTATGGCTGCTGAACGGGAAAGGTGAGGTGGGGTGATGCATAAAACAAGGGTTTCAAATTAGCTCCGATACCGTTCCATAAACCCAATATGTAAGAGACAAGACCTATTCCTTTTTCAGTGAACTGGACTCAACACCCCCCATTCACCACACAAGAATATATCTGACTAGTAAGAATCTTCAAACCTATGTATTGATATCTCTCCGTAAGTGAGTCAAGGGGGTGTAAAGCGGCATAAACACAGCCGTGAAAAGCAGCTAAACCCCATTATAAAAATAAATTACTTTTCAAAACCCGTGAAACAAAGACAGTGAAAGAGAGAGAAATTCTTACAAAATTCGTTCAGGGGCTGTGATGCAACCTGGATTGACCATATCTAGACCCACAGCTGATTGAGACATAAGGGTGGACACTCTTGGGGCTGAGAGGTTCGGTGAGGTTGGGTGAGCCAACGCAGACCCTTTCAAGTAATACTGCATGGTACCCATCCCATGGGTCCCAAATCTCCAGGTTCAAGGGCATCTTCCTACGTCGAAAACAGGCATGAGAAACCCAGAAGATGGTACACCGTGTGATCGGGAAAGGTTTTCTAAAACGCACCTCATTTCTCATCTCCTTTACTCGGGTTCGCCATTCCAGCCGATTTACTAGCCATCTCTCTCCTTGGAGAATCAGCACCTTTAACCTCCTGTTCCGTACAGGTTGCAATTTGTCCTGAGGATGAACGGGAAGAGGGGGAACCAATGAGAGACTAGCTCTAGGTGTTGGGACAGGCACAGGTCACTCTATTTTCCCATCAGGAAGAAGAATTAAGCACAAGCTCAGCCTGCCCCCCAGAACCAGAAGAGGGCCTGAAGCAATCCTGCGCTTTGGCGGCCAGCTCCCAAAAAAGCGAGTTGAAAAATGGAGCTCAGGGGCACTGCAATTCACAAACCTGCAGAGTTTTAAATGATACCTCTCGTCCACAAATATATTAAGGGAAGGCAACGAAGAGGCTTTGAAAGCAAGGCAGAATTGCAGGAAACAGATTTCAGGAGGTAGATTCGAATCGCCTTGAAAGCACATGAAAAGCGGCAAAACGTGGACAATGATGCCCTTGGCCAAAAAGGGCGTATGCGTTTTGTCCTGAATATATTCAGGAAAAAACGCATACGCCCTTTTTGGCCAACCAAGCAACCTGGAAAGGCCAATCAGCGCTCCAAAGAAGTCTCGCTTCCCAGCGGGCAAAAGGGCCATGCGGAGAAAAGTGTCCAAACCAGAAAGGCAGGACCGGCCATGGAGAAATGGGAGCCTTGCTACGCTGATGGGTGGGATGTAAATTGCCAACAGCCACTCTGGAGAAGTGTACGGTGTGTTCTGAAACATCTAAAAAACACAGCTTGGAGAGCATAGGGCACTTCCACTCATGGGCGTATAAATTGGGAAAACTAAAAATCAGCAAGACACAGGCACCCCAAAGTTTAGGGCTGCTCTGTTGACAAGAACCCCCAATTCATTACACCTTAAATATCCTAGGAAAGAGAAAAATGGATAAAGAAGTTGTGCTCCTCATGTACAATGGAATATCACTCAGCCATGAAATCAACGTCATAAGGCTAGTAGCAGCACGATGAGTGGATTTAGGTACGAGGATTCTAAGTGAAATAAGTCACACAGAAAAAGACACTTATCATAAGATATCACTTCTAGAGGGAATGTAAAAACCGCTACACTTGAACTGAATTGCAAAACAGAACAGAGTCACACGTTTAGGAAACACACTATGGCTGCTGAACGGGAAAGGTGAGGTGGGGTGATGCATAAAACAAGGGTTTCAAATTAGCTCCGATACCGTTCCATAAACCCAATATGTAAGAGACAAGACCTATTCCTTTTTCAGTGAACTGGACTCAACACCCCCTATTCACCGCACAAGAATATATCTGACTAGTAAGAATCTTCAAACCTATGTATTGATATCTCTCCGTAAGTGAGTCAAGGGGGTGTAAAGCGGCATAAACACAGACGTGAAAAGCAGCTAAACCCCATTATAAAAATAAATTACTTTTCAAAACCCGTGAAACAAAGACAGTGAAAGAGAGAGAAATTCTTACAAAATTCGTTCAGGGGCTGTGATGCAACCTGGATTGACCATATCTAGACCCACAGCTGATTGAGACATAAGGGTGGACACTCTTGGGGCTGAGAGGTTCGGTGAGGTTGGGTGAGCCAACGCAGACCCTTTCAAGTAATACTGCATGGTACCCATCCCATGGGTCCCAAATCTCCAGGTTCAAGGGCATCTTCCTACGTCGAAAACAGGCATGAGAAACCCAGAAGATGGTACACCGTGTGATCGGGAAAGGTTTTCTAAAACGCACCTCATTTCTCATCTCCTTTACTCGGGTTCGCCATTCCAGCCGATTTACTAGCCATCTCTCTCCTTGGAGAATCAGCACCTTTAACCTCCTGTTCCGTACAGGTTGCAATTTGTCCTGAGGATGAACGGGAAGAGGGGGAACCAATGAGAGACTAGCTCTAGGTGTTGGGACAGGCACAGGTCACTCTATTTTCCCATCAGGAAGAAGAATTAAGCACAAGCTCAGCCTGCCCCCCAGAACCAGAAGAGGGCCTGAAGCAATCCTGCGCTTTTGCGGCCAGCTCCCAAAAAAGCGAGTTGAAAAATGGAGCTCAGGGACACTGCAATTCACAAACCTGCAGAGTTTTAAATGATACCTCTCGTCCACAAATATATTAAGGGAAGGCAACGAAGAGGCTTTGAAAGCAAGGCAGAATTGCAGGAAACAGATTTCAGGAGGTAGATTCGAATCGCCTTGAAAGCACATGAAAAGCGGCAAAACGTGGACAATGATGCCCTTGGCCAAAAAGGGCGTATGCGTTTTTTCCTGAATATATTCAGGAAAAAACGCATACGCCCTTTTTGGCCAACCAAGCAACCTGGAAAGGCCAATCAGCGCTCCAAAGAAGTCTCGCTTCCCAGCGGGCAAAAGGGCCATGCGGAAAAAAGTGTCCAAACCAGAAATGCAGGACCGGCCATGGAGAAATGGGAGCCTTGCTACGCTGATGGGTGGGATGTAAATTGCCAACAGCCACTCTGGAGAAGTGTACGGTGTGTTCTGAAACATCTAAAAAACACAGCTTGGAGAGCATAGGGCACTTCCACTCATGGGCGTATAAATTGGGAAAACTAAAAATCAGCAAGACACAGGCACCCCAAAGTTTAGGGCTGCTCTGTTGACAAGAACCCCCACTTCATTACACCTTAAATATCCTAGGAAAGAGAAAAATGGATAAAGAAGTTGGGGTCCTCATGTACAATGGAATATCACTCAGCCATGAAATCCACGTCATAAGGCTAGTAGCAGCACGATGAGTGGATTTAGGTACGACGATTCTAAGTGAAATAAGTCACACAGAAAAAGACACGTATCATAAGATATCACTTCTAGAGGGAATGTAAAAACCGCTACACTTGAACTGAATTACAAAACAGAACAGAGTCACACGTTTAGAAAACACACTATGGCTGCTGAACGGGAAAGGTGAGGTGGGGTGATGCATAAAACAAGGGTTTCAAATTAGCTCAGATACCGTTCCATAAACCCAATATGTAAGAGACAAGACCTATTCCTTTTTCAGTGAACTGGACTCAACACCCCCTATTCACCGCACAAGAATATATCTGACTAGTAAGAATCTTCAAACCTATGTATTGATATCTCTCTATAAGTGAGTCAAGGGGGTGTAAAGCGGCATAAACACAGCCGTGAAAAGCAGCTAAACCCCATTATAAAAATAAATTACTTTCAAAACCCGTGAAACAAAGGCAGTGAAAGAGAGAGAAATTCTTACAAAATTCGTTCAGGGGCTGTGATGCAACCTGGATTGACCAAATCTAGACCCACAGCTGATTGAGACATAAGGGTGGACACTCTTGGGGCTGAGAGGTTCGGTGAGGTTGGGTGAGCCAACGCAGACCCTTTCAAGTAATACTGCATGGTACCCATCCCATGGGTCCCAAATCTCCAGGTTCAAGGGCATCTTCCTACGTCGAAAACAGGCATGAGAAAGCCAGAAGATGGTACACCGTGTGATCGGGAAAGGTTTCTAAAACGCACCTCATTTCTCATCTCCTTTGCTCGGGTTCGCCATTCCAGCCGATTTACTAGCCATCTCCCTCCTTGGAGAATCAGCACCTTTAACCTCCTGTTCCGTACAGGTTGCAATTTGTCCTGAGGATGAACGGGAAGAGGGGGAACCAATGAGAGACTAGCTCTAGGTGTTGGGACAGGCACAGGTCACTCTATTTTCCCATCAGGAAGAAGAATTAAGCACAAGCTCAGCCTGCCCCCCAGAACCAGAAGAGGGCCTGAAGCAATCCTGCGCTTTTGCGGCCAGCTCCCAAAAAAGCGAGTTGAAAAATGGAGCTCAGGGGCACTGCAATTCACAAACCTGCAGAGTTTTAAATGATACCTCTCGTCCACAAATATATTAAGGGAAGGCAACGAAGAGGCTTTGAAAGCAAGGCAGAATTGCAGGAAACAGATTTCAGGAGGTAGATTCGAATCGCCTTGAAAGCACATGAAAAGCGGCAAAACGTGGACAATGATGCCCTTGGCCAAAAAGGGCGTATGCGTTTTTTCCTGAATATATTCAGGAAAAAACGCATACGCCCTTTTTGGCCAACCAAGCAACCTGGAAAGGCCAATCAGCGCTCCAAAGAAGTCTCGCTTCCCAGCGGGCAAAAGGGCCATGCGGAAAAAAGTGTCCAAACCAGAAATGCAGGACCGGCCATGGAGAAATGGGAGCCTTGCTACGCTGATGGGTGGGATGTAAATTGCCAACAGCCACTCTGGAGAAGTGTACGGTGTGTCCTGAAACATCTAAAAAACACAGCTTGGAGAGCATAGGGCACTTCCACTCATGGCCGTATGAATTGGGAAAACTAAAAATCAGCAAGACACAGGCACCCCAAAGTTTAGGGCTGCTCTGTTGACAAGAACCCCCACTTCATTACACCTTAAATATCCTAGGAAAGAGAAAAATGGATAAAGAAGTTGTGGTCCTCATGTACAATGGAATATCACTCAGCCATGAAATCCACGTCATAAGGCTAGTAGCAGCACGATGAGTGGATTTAGGTACGACGATTCTAAGTGAAATAAGTCACACAGAAAAAGACACTTATCATAAGATATCACTTCTAGAGGGAATGTAAAAACCGCTACACTTGAACTGAATTACAAAACAGAACAGAGTCACACGTTTAGAAAACACACTATGGCTGCTGAACGGGAAAGGTGAGGTGGGGTGATGCATAAAACAAGGGTTTCAAATTAGCTCAGATACCGTTCCATAAACCCAATATGTAAGAGACAAGACCTATCCCTTTTTCAGTGAACTGGACTCAACACCCCCTATTCACCACACAAGAATATATCTGACTAGTAAGAATCTTCAAACCTATGTATTGATATCTCTCTGTAAGTGAGTCAAGGGGTTGTAAAGCGGCATAAACACAGCCGTGAAAAGCAGCTAAACCCCATTATAAAAATAAATTACTTTTCAAAACCCGTGAAACAAAGACAGTGAAAGAGAGAGAAATTCTTACAAAATTCGTTCAGGGGCTGTGATGCAACCTGGATTGACCATATCTAGACCCACAGCTGATTGAGACATAAGGGTGGACACTCTTGGGGCTGAGAGGTTCGGTGAGGTTGGGTGAGCCAACGCAGACCCTTTCAAGTAATACTGCATGGTACCCATCCCATGGGTCCCAAATCTCCAGGTTCAAGGGCATCTTCCTACGTCGAAAACAGGCATGAGAAACCCAGAAGATGGTACACCGTGTGATCGGGAAAGGTTTTCTAAAACGCACCTCATTTCTCATCTCCTTTACTCGGGTTCGCCATTACAGCCGATTTACTAGCCATCTCTCTCCTTGGAGAATCAGCACCTTTAACCTCCTGTTCCGTACAGGTTGCAATTTGTCCTGAGGATGAACGGGAAGAGGGGGAACCAATGAGAGACTAGCTCTAGGTGTTGGGACAGGCACAGGTCACTCTATTTTCCCATCAGGAAGAAGAATTAAGCACAAGCTCAGCCTGCCCCCCAGAACCAGAAGAGGGCCTGAAGCAATCCTGCGCTTTGGCGGCCAGCTCCCAAAAAAGCGAGTTGAAAAATGGAGCTCAGGGGCACTGCAATTCACAAACCTGCAGAGTTTTAAATGATACCTCTCGTCCACAAATATATTAAGGGAAGGCAACGAAGAGGCTTTGAAAGCAAGGCAGAATTGCAGGAAACAGATTTCAGGAGGTAGATTCGAATCGCCTTGAAAGCACATGAAAAGCGGCAAAACGTGGACAATGATGCCCTTGGCCAAAAAGGGCGTATGCGTTTTTTCCTGAATATATTCAGGAAAAAACGCATACGCCCTTTTTGGCCAACCAAGCAACCTGGAAAGGCCAATCAGCGCTCCAAAGAAGTCTCGCTTCCCAGCGGGCAAAAGGGCCATGCGGAAAAAAGTGTCCAAACCAGAAATGCAGGACCGGCCATGGAGAAATGGGAGCCTTGCTACGCTGACGGGTGGGATGTAAATTGCCAACAGCCACTCTGGAGAAGTGTACGGTGTGTTCTGAAACATCTAAAAAACACAGCTTGGAGAGCATAGGGCACTTCCACTCATGGGCGTATAAATTGGGAAAACTAAAAATCAGCAAGACACAGGCACCCCAAAGTTTAGGGCTGCTCTGTTGACAAGAACCCCCACTTCATTACACCTTAAATATCCTAGGAAAGAGAAAAATGGATAAAGAAGTTGGGGTCCTCATGTACAATGGAATATCACTCAGCCATGAAATCCACGTCATAAGGCTAGTAGCAGCACGATGAGTGGATTTAGGTACGACGATTCGAAGTGAAATAAGTCACACAGAAAAAGACACTTATCATAAGATATCACTTCTAGAGGGAATGTAAAAACCGCTACACTTGAACTGAATTACAAAACAGAACAGAGTCACACGTTTAGAAAACACACTATGGCTGCTGAACGGGAAAGGTGAGGTGGGGTGATGCATAAAACAAGGGTTTCAAATTAGCTCAGATACCGTTCCATAAACCCAATATGTAAGAGACAAGACCTATCCCTTTTTCAGTGAACTGGACTCAACACCCCCTATTCACCACACAAGAATATATCTGACTAGTAAGAATCTTCAAACCTATGTATTGATATCTCTCTGTAAGTGAGTCAAGGGGTTGTAAAGCGGCATAAACACAGCCGTGAAAAGCAGCTAAACCCCATTATAAAAATAAATTACTTTTCAAAACCCGTGAAACAAAGACAGTGAAAGAGAGAGAAATTCTTACAAAATTCGTTCAGGGGCTGTGATGCAACCTGGATTGACCATATCTAGACCCACAGCTGATTGAGACATAAGGGTGGACACTCTTGGGGCTGAGAGGTTCGGTGAGGTTGGGTGAGCCAACGCAGACCCTTTCAAGTAATACTGCATGGTACCCATCCCATGGGTCCCAAATCTCCAGGTTCAAGGGCATCTTCCTACGTCGAAAACAGGCATGAGAAACCCAGAAGATGGTACACCGTGTGATCGGAAAGGTTTTCTAAAACGCACCTCATTTCTCATCTCCTTTACTCGGGTTCGCCATTACAGCCGATTTACTAGCCATCTCTCTCCTTGGAGAATCAGCACCTTTAACCTCCTGTTCCGTACAGGTTGCAATTTGTCCTGAGGATGAACGGGAAGAGGGGGAACCAATGAGAGACTAGCTCTAGGTGTTGGGACAGGCACAGGTCACTCTATTTTCCCATCAGGAAGAAGAATTAAGCACAAGCTCAGCCTGCCCCCCAGAACCAGAAGAGGGCCTGAAGCAATCCTGCGCTTTGGCGGCCAGCTCCCAAAAAAGCGAGTTGAAAAAATGGAGCTCAGGGGCACTGCAATTCACAAACCTGCAGAGTTTTAAATGATACCTCTCGTCCACAAATATATTAAGGGAAGGCAACGAAGAGGCTTTGAAAGCAAGGCAGAATTGCAGGAAACAGATTTCAGGAGATAGATTCGAATCGCCTTGAAAGCACATGAAAAGCGGCAAAACGTGGACAATGATGCCCTTGGCCAAAAAGGGCGTATGCGTTTTTTCCTGAATATATTCAGGAAAAAACGCATACGCCCTTTTTGGCCAACCAAGCAACCTGGAAAGGCCAATCAGCGCTCCAAAGAAGTCTCGCTTCCCAGCGGGCAAAAGGGCCATGCGGAAAAAAGTGTCCAAACCAGAAATGCAGGACCGGCCATGGAGAAATGGGAGCCTTGCTACGCTGACGGGTGGGATGTAAATTGCCAACAGCCACTCTGGAGAAGTGTACGGTGTGTTCTGAAACATCTAAAAAACACAGCTTGGAGAGCATAGGGCACTTCCACTCATGGGCGTATAAATTGGGAAAACTAAAAATCAGCAAGACACAGGCACCCCAAAGTTTAGGGCTGCTCTGTTGACAAGAACCCCCACTTCATTACACCTTAAATATCCTAGGAAAGAGAAAAATGGATAAAGAAGTTGGGGTCCTCATGTACAATGGAATATCACTCAGCCATGAAATCCACGTCATAAGGCTAGTAGCAGCACGATGAGTGGATTTAGGTACGACGATTCGAAGTGAAATAAGTCACACAGAAAAAGACACTTATCATAAGATATCACTTCTAGAGGGAATGTAAAAACCGCTACACTTGAACTGAATTACAAAACAGAACAGAGTCACACGTTTAGAAAACACACTATGGCTGCTGAACGGAAAGGTGAAGTGGGGTGATGCATAAAACAAGGGTTTCAAATTAGCTCAGATACCGTTCCATAAACCCAATATGTAAGAGACAAGACCTATCCCTTTTTCAGTGAACTGGACTCAACACCCCCTATTCACCACACAAGAATATATCTGACTAGTAAGAATCTTCAAACCTATGTATTGATATCTCTCTATAAGTGAGTCAAGGGGGTGTAAAGCGGCATAAACACAGCCGTGAAAAGCAGCTAAACCCCATTATAAAAATAAATTACTTTTCAAAACCCGTGAAACAAAGGCAGTGAAAGAGAGAGAAATTCTTACAAAAATTCGTTCAGGGGCTGTGATGCAACCTGGATTGACCAAATCTAGACCCACAGCTGATTGAGACATAAGGGTGGGACACTCTTGGGGCTGAGAGGTTCGGTGAGGTTGGGTGAGCCAATGCAGACCCTTTCAAGTAATACTGCATGGTACCCATCCCATGGGTCCCAAATCTCCAGGTTCAAGGGCATCTTCCTATGTCGAAAACAGGCATGAGAAAGCCAGAAGATGGTACACCGTGTGATCGGGAAAGGTTTCTAAAACGCACCTCATTTCTCATCTCCTTTGCTCGGGTTCGCCATTCCAGCCGATTTACTAGCCATCTCCCTCCTTGGAGAATCAGCACCTTTAACCTCCTGTTCCGTACAGGTTGCAATTTGTCCTGAGGATGAACGGGAAGAGGGGGAACCAATGAGAGACTAGCTCTAGGTGTTGGGACAGGCACAGGTCACTCTATTTTCCCATCAGGAAGAAGAATTAAGCACAAGCTCAGCCTGCCCCCCAGAACCAGAAGAGGGCCTGAAGCAATCCTGCGCTTTTGCGGCCAGCTCCCAAAAAAGCGAGTTGAAAAATGGAGCTCAGGGGCACTGCAATTCACAAACCTGCAGAGTTTTAAATGATACCTCTCGTCCACAAATATATTAAGGGAAGGCAACGAAGAGGCTTTGAAAGCAAGGCAGAATTGCA